>NW_015150557.1:450060-509686 GCF_000732505.1 Cyprinodon variegatus
GATAAGAGGCGCTATTTAGCACGTTTTAAAGACCAAATCCTTTTAGCACGCTGTTGATAGATCAGTTTGTACATTTTTTAGCATGCGCAGTGAAATACCTCACGTTTTTATACACGCAAACCTTTGATAGATCCGGCCCCAAATAATTCAGTACAAAAAAGCTTAGAGCTCCTGAAAAACATCTATATGTGCAGTATATGTTCTTGGTACTTGTGTGATGTTTATGTGGCAAGCTTCTGACCCAATGTAGGAAAACTCTTATGAGATAAGAACAAAAGTCTAACATTTTTTATTTTAAATACTGGAAATTGTGGATTTCTGTTTGCAGGAGGGTTAGAGGGGTTCCTTGATTACAGGAAACTGTATAACAGTAATGAAAATGAGCTGTGTTCAAATTCATGGGCCGCATCAAAGCTGCATTTGTCAACTTTATGTAGTCACAGTGTTGCAACAAAGGCTGTCCCAAACACTCCTTTAAAACTCCCATTAAATCTTTCGGCAGATTAAAAAAAAAAAAAAAAGAGAGAGATTTGTTGGGAGGATACAGAATATCCTTAATGGCCCATCATTTACCATGATTATTGTGGGTCAAGGTGGGCAGCCATGATGCATGATGGCAGCAATAATTGTTCTTAAAAATACATTAACACATTTTGCTTTCTTTAAATCAAAATACACTTTTAATATTTTAAGTTAGAATATATTTTTTAACCTTCAATATTTATTCAGTTTAATTAGATTTCCCTCTAATTTAAATTAAGTAACTCCTGCATTTCTCTCGGTGCTACCTTGCCTTAGCAGTTTTCAGGCTATGGAGGAGTTTTTCATCCTTGTCCCTCAAAGAAGATGAATGATTCCTAGCACATCTTGTTGAAACTACTGCGCTGTGTTTAACAAGTGAATGGAAGTTAAATGTATAACTCAGTCAGATAATATTGTGATGTTAATGTTAGGCTTGTTCTTGTATTTTATTTGTCACTCAGGAAATCTTGACTGAAACTAAAGTTATGCTTTAAAAACAGCTCACTTTATTTAAATTAAATGTGACAATCACAAAAAAATCACAAAAACACAATAAGTTTGTTTTGTAATCATGTTCAAATAGAAATCTTTACCTTTCCTATGTAAGCTGGCTTCACAAATGTCCCATGGTTGTCAGTTCCAATTATACACTCGCCAGCCATTTTATTAGGTACATCCATCTAAATACTTAAGACAAATTTCTATTCAGCTAATAGCATGGGAGCAATTAAATATATTTAGGTATATAGACATGGTCAAGACGATCTGCTGCAGGTCAGCCAGGGCATTGGAAGGGGGAAGAAATTATAAAAAGATGATTTTAATTTACTTTGAACATTGCTTTGTTGTTGGTGCCAGATTGGCTGGCTGGAGTATTTTGAAAACCGAGATATACTGGGATTTTCACTCTTATCACATACCTCCAAATCTTTCTCAGTAATATGCTGTTATGAGTAGATCAATATAAATACCAACTATGTTTTATTCCAATTGATACTACTTCTACCATCTCTATTACTGCAGGGGTAGTAGTTGTATTCTCCCTAAAGCCATGCTGATGTTTGTTTGAATTTCACATATAATATTTGTAATATTTTTCAAAATTGTAATCTTCAATTCAGATTTGAAAATGGTGATTTTTATGTTCAAATTTAAATTGATCTACAAAGGCAGCATATAATTGTCTACTAGATCCGTATCTGTGACACTTTAGAATTCAATGCTTATACCCTATCATGGTAAACCATTCTGGACTAATTATTCCATGACAGGTAGGAAGAACTTGGGTGGCATCCATGGAAGGAGGCAGAGGGATTTCTTGAAAATTTAAGTAGGAGCTAGTGCAGTGGTTCTAAGTCCTCTTTTTCAAGTACCACTACCCTGCATTTTTTGGATGCCTCCTTTATGCAACACAACTGACTTAAATGAATCAGCACTGGAAGGGTGCTGAGAATTCTTTGTTCTCATTTTAGTTAGGTGTGCTGCAACATAGGGGTGTCTAAAAGATACAGGACCAGGGCTAAGAACTACTTAGGGAGAGGTTCGACACTTAGAGCATACTGCCTAACTACTACATACAGTATCAACGCACAAACAAGCTTGTGTTTCTATCTTTGCGGGGCCTTTTCCATTGACTTTCATTAATTTCTAACCCATTTCTACAGCCTAACCATGTTACTTAACCTAAACCTGGTGCTAAAAGTGCTTTACTGAGTTAAAACTTAAACGTCTCAAATAAGTATAATATTAATCAAAGTACTAGTGTTTTAAGGTTTTGGAGCTGAACAATGTGCTTAAACTCAACATTGTATGGTTCGAAGTCTTTTTTATTACATTTGATATTTACACTTGGCTAAACCAGTTTTATATACACTCTCCAGCATCAAAATCTTCCAGATCTGACTTACCTAAACATATTCTCAGATCTTCAACTGTGTCTAATTTCAAGCATGCTCTACTGTCAGATTGAATTCTCTTCTTGAAAAAAAAAAAAAAAAAAAAAAACATTTTTCACATTGTAAACCTGAGACACCCCCTCAAACCCTTTTCAGAACTTATGGTCAGCATTGTTCTATGTACGTACGTTAATAAAATGCAACTAAATATTGCTACTTTTAACAATAGGGAAAAAAGAGGAAAAAAATGGATATAGTAAATTAGTGATGCTCTTTGAGCTTCACAAAAAAAACTAAATAAGGAGGGGCAGACAGAGCAGGTAAGCGTGTCTTATCTCTCTCAAAAGAAAAAAGAAAAACGTTGATAAACATAAGAATCATAAGAATTGATCAGCACATAAATTGGCTCATGACATTTATTGCTGTATTTTACAATCCTTTAGACGTAGATCTCATTATGCTTATATACGGTATATACAGTAGGTATATGGACATTATCTGTTCTGGTTTGAGATGCTGCACAGACTCGTTAAGTGAGCTTTGCTTCATAGAATGTACCAGTGTTTTTTTATTTATTTATTTATTTGTTTAATAACTTTTCATAATCTGTCCGAATCAAATGTGGAAAATTGTTTGAATTTGTATGTAGCACAGGGACAGAAATGAAAAAAAAATCTGTGCAGAGCTGCCTCCCCTGCCTAGTCGGAGCCTCTATCTACGCAGTCAGTGTGACATGGATTAAAAATTGTACCAGAGATTAAAACGTAGTATGCAACTGGTGTGTTCAGACCTTAAAAATAGCAATGCTGTCAATAATATTAGTTTTAATACTGTTGTTTTCTCAGGCATCTATCACCTCAGCAGCCAAATCTGAATGCCTCGCAGCTTGAGTTAACTCCAAAGTTTATACTTTACTCTGAGTTGTCAAAGCTTAATCTAGTTCCTTTACTCATGGAATCACATTTTTTGTGATGTTTTTTTACATTTGATCTTGGACATTCATCATTATTTTCACACTTGGCTGGGAGGTTCTAACTTTTTTAACTTCAGTAAACTACTTCCTTGTTTACACATGAGCAGTATTGTAACTCCTTTGATATTGTAAAAATACAAGAAGGACTTTATTTTTCAAAAAAATAAGCACAAAGAAAGCATAAAACATTTAAAAATAATATGCCAGTAAGAAAAAGTTTCAGAAAAAAAATGTTTGTAACCAGTTGTGTAAGTTAACATATGATCTGACAATGCACCTTAAAGTCTATTACTTGGATTGTTTTTACAAAATTCCAGATATAATTTGTAAGAAAGTGCAGATAATGATTTCAGCAGTTTTTTTTCATATTGCATAAAAAAAAAAAAAACACTGGCTTCCTGCTGTGCACTTTTCAGACAGTTTGTTTCTTTGTTAGCTATATAGGCTTTGCTCTATATTTAGTGTCTGAAGTCGAGGTTTGATAAAACCCTAAATACTGTAGGTTTAATTTGGAATACCCACATTTTATGACTTGTATTATATTTCTGCAGATATTATTTTGCTCTGGATAGTCCCACTGTGTATTTCTTTTCTTGACTCCAGGTTATAAGTGTGAATTCTTGCCCTGTGAGGCCAGTAATCCTTGCGAGAATGATGCTGTGTGTGTGGAAGAGTTGGATCAGGACCGTTTTCCTTTGGGCTTCCGATGTCACTGTCGTCGGGGCTTCTCTGGCCCCCGCTGTGAAATCAATGTGGATGAGTGCAGCTCCAGTCCCTGTTTTCACGGCTTCTGCTATGATGGTAAGAAACAGCTTATGTTGGCAACATTCTTAATAACAAGCCCTCAAGATGGAAGGAAAGCTTCAAACATGCATTCATGCACACACACATACACCAATTCTCGTCTTGCTATATGTAGTGAAGTCCATGTGTTGACTCTTATTGACTTCCATTGATTTACAGCGATTTTCCAACCTATTTATGGCCTAACTCTGTCCCTACCCCTAAATCTAACCATTAGCAGTAACTACACTGTACCTCACAACAATTTTTACTTAATTTGATATACACCTTACTCCTATCTAAAACTAATCGCAGGCAAACTGGGTTGAGTACAAGGAAAATTCCCTCACTTTACAACAACCGGACCTTACTTTGCCGGTAAAATAAGAAAAATTGTTCTCACTCAGATGGACAAACAGGAACACACCAACACATACACAAACACACAGCTTATTTGTTGTGGTTTGCACAAGCCATCTTCTGGCTTCAGGATTTAAAAAAAAAAGGAAAGTGGTCTAAGACCCTAAAATCTGCGAACGCAGCTCTACATGGGTGAGCATTTGGTATACTGGCTTTATCTTTACTGTCTGTATACTGGTTTTATTTAGTATGTGAAATTTGGGGATGAGAGGAATTAAATCATTTATGCAGTCCAAATGGTAAGGTATGCACTTCTCAACTTGGTCTATAAAAGAACTGAGATAAATGCAATAAAGTACGTCTCAGCCTCATAAATTGTGTAGGTAGATACTGTCAGACAGCTTTCATTATGTTTGTAGCAAAAAAACAACATATGATCTTTCTATCAGTGAATGAACCGTATCTTTGCCCTTTTTGTTAACATTGGCACTGTTCAAATAAACAATATTACTGAGGGGAAAACATTCAACCTATAGTTTTCTGTATAAGTGATATTTTTAATAAAAGGAGATGAGGGAAGCAAAACAGGTGAAAGAAGATTGAAAAATAATGACAAACATTTCCATAAATATATCCTCAGTAGAAAAAAAAAGCATTAAATACCATTTTTTGCAAATTTACAAATAATGGAGAGAACTGTAAATCTCATGATACTGGGAATGACCAAGTGAGAGAAAGAGCCAACTTTGTATTTTTTCGTTACATTTTGTCTATCAAAGATATAAACTGCAGTGGAAAATGCAGAGATCTCCATTCTTTCCAAATTGGAAAACTTGTAAAATATGTATCATATTATGTAGGGTTTTGGCTACATGTAATTGATTGTGGCACACTGCCACACCAAAATGAAATCCGCTATATACCTTCAGAATGAATAAAAAATATAATAAAACATAGTAAAGCATATAAAATAGCGTGCTCTATTTTTGCAAAATTGTTCTAATCATAACCAGAATTTAAATACATTTAAATCACATGAAATTTTTAAATATACTTTATTTTGAAAGGCTAACACTGCTGGCTCCTCTCTGTCTTGCTGCAAAAGTGCTAGCTAGTGTGTGAAGCTTACTGATGTGTACAGTGCACTTGCTCTTGATAGTGAAGAAAAACTAGAGACTGTCGATTGTTGCCAGGTTAGCCACTTTTGCTATACTTACCCCCACCCTTAACCCCACACTGCTCCCATGGCACCCCACGATGGCATCCTAATGCTCCCCAAGGGGATGGGTTAAATAAAAATGGATGTTTCTCCAATGTGAGATCAATAAACTTCAATTATTGAGAGACTGAAAAGATCTAGTGACTTTTCTCTGTGTTTTTAGCAAATTTGGCAACTTAAAAACTGTAATTAAGAAAGCAGCAATCGTTCCACTGCTGCTGTCTCATACCAGCATAGAGAGATTTCATTAGTCTCTCTATGCTTTTCTTAGTGGTGTCTCATAGGAATAGACATCTGCAGTTGTCTTATCCTAAAAGCCCCACATACAGTGATACTCCGTACACACCAAACGCGTATCTATCATGAAAAAGGACTCCAACTTCTCAACTTGGATCCTTCAGCTCATTGAAGTCAAACGCACATTAATGGCATTTTGTGTGCAGAAGCTTTGGCGTTTGGGCGTTCTCTTTCTGTACAATGGCAAATGCTATGAAGAGAGTGGCTTTGCTCTATTTGCCTGAATTAGTGGGAAAAAAAATTACTTTTACAAGGCTTTTAAGAAAGAACTACATGTAACACCTCAAAATGTAATTCATGCAGTAAGTTAATCAGAATTATAATCCTAACTTTAAATCATCCGTAGCTGTTCCTATGACGTACCAGCAAGGGAGCTGTCACCTGGAATCCAACGATAGCTCCCTCTAGCTGGGGATGCTGTAGCGGGCATCATTCATAGCAGCTGGAGGTGATGGAAAGCCTTTCATAGGTGGTAAAAACTGAAGGCACCAGGACATAAAATCAAACACAATTTGTTTGCGAGTTTTATTATTATTTTAGGTAGATATTTATAAACTTTTATTTTAATGGAGTTATGAGAGAGCTCTTACTTTTCTTTGAACATGTAAAAACTACGTACTCCTGGCTTGTTAAGTAAAGATGGTGGAGTGTAAGATGTCCAAATATATGAATATATTCTTGTTTTGTTTTTGTTTTTTATATGGTTTTATGCTGAAAGCCCCAGTTTTAAGTGCATTACTTATTTTAATTAAAAAATTTAAATGTTCTTTTTTAACCTCTTAAACCTTAAACTGCTGTTTTCCTTCCATTTTCTTATGCATTACAAACAATGTATATCTTTCTTTGATTCCTTCTTTCTTCCCTGACATTAATTTGACCCACTTATCAAATCATTGCTTTGGTAGGGTTACACTCACTGCTAACACATTATTTAGCAGGAAATCTTAGAGGCATGAGAGTCCTACACATTGCTTGATGGAGCGTACCTGATTGGTTCCTTAATATGACTTAAAGCATAAATTAGCTCAAATGTTGTGTTACAATTTAAATAGTAGATGACAAATTACATAATTTGTATGCCTAATTTGATTTTATTCTTTATGTGTTATCTCAAGCCCATGAAATCTAAAATCTAATTGGACATTATAAGAAAAGTAATGCAAACTATACATCATTCATTATAATTGTAAAAGAGAAATAAGAATCCAACTGACCAATTTTCGTTGTGCAGTTTAAAATATATTATAAAAAAATAGTATTTATTTATTACTACTAATGGCACAATTCCTGGGTAAGACTCCATTATTGAAGAAGAGTTCTATATATCCTTGTCTAAAATTCCTCCAACTGTATTCCCTTATTCCCTTATCAATGGCAGTATATTGCTATCAAAGAATCACTATTTGTTCCTCTGTGTTACAGCAGAAGTAAGACAGCTTTCTTGACCAATATGTATACAAACAGGTCCCTTTATGTTAGAGAGCATGTGCCTCTACATCCTATTGGCTGGTGCTCAGCTACAACCACCAGGGACAGCGCCGTGCAGTCACAGAGGCTTAGATGAGTAATGCTGCTGCCACCAAGGACTTAAAGCATTTAATGAGAGTAATAGCATCTACACACAAAAAGACAGAGTGACAGCATAGATTACGTGGTAAATCTTTGGGATAATGAAGAATCCTGGGACCCTCACTGGGGAAGTAATAAATTTACTCCTGTAAGAACTGCAATTACCTCTGTCACTGGCTTCTTGTACCCATGTTGTGAAGGAGAAACGGAGTTAGGCATCCCTTTGTAACATCATTAATAATTATGAAAAGGGTGGAATGCATTATTAGATGTGGGAGACTCCAAATTTTGATAAACAATACAACCATATTTATAGCATTTGGATGTAGAAAACATCAAGTATTTGGTGTCTTCTCTTCTGTTAATCTCTCACTTTATAGTATGCCCTGCGTGCATGTAGAGTATGCAGCTGTAAATGACCAGCTTTTTCTGAGTAGAAAATGTAAAATCCCATATAGGAGGCAAAGAAAATAGCCTCCACATAACAGTTGATTTGAAGATGGTCAGAGTAGTAAAACCCATGTGGGTAATGTTCATTCAGCAAAAGTTTTGCAGATTCTGCAGATTGTGTTTTTCTATGATTATGACCTTTAAAAAAAACACTGAGTCTTCAATGGTCATTTTGCCTCGTGCTCATAATCAGCACTTTGTACAGATTTGGTACCCAGAGAATGACAAATAATTTTTTATAATGCAAGGTTCTATAACTGTCCTATTTCCCTTTTCAGTTGTAGATGGGTTTTATTGCCTTTGCAGTCCTGGTTATGCTGGGCTGAGATGTGAGGAGGAAATTGATGACTGTGTCAACAGTTTGTGCAGCCCTAACTCAGTCTGTAAAGATCTACATCAGGTGAGTGTGCACATTTTTTGCAGTCATAATGGTTTTTTTCAAAGGCTTCAAACTGGGATGTGTACTGAGTCTTTATATTACTACCAAATTTAGCATTAAAGTTGCCTTGGAGATTTAGGACAGTAATGTATTTTACCAGTTGTAGTATAAACCTACAGTTATTGACACCTCTACAAGGACTGCAAGGGATGTGGTCTGGAAATTGGACTGGTGCAAAACCCGGATTGCTCAAAGGTCCACTATTAAGTTTCCACGATCAGTGATGACTCAAGGGGCCATATATGTTTTATTAATGCCAAAACTCGGCACAGCCTTGTACCAACCAATATTAGAGTGCTTTTTTGCTTACCTCTACTTACACCTTTATGGTGATGCTGAGTTCATTGGTCAAGAGGACTTGTGACCTGCCAACATTGCCAAAAGTACCAACCCCTTGTTTAATGACCATTAAATGACTGGGCTAGGCTGGTCTGACCTAACCTCTATAGAGAAACTTTGGGGTTATTTTCAAGAGAAAAATGGCAGACCACAGGACCCTACATTAAAGATGACCTGAATGATGCTGTGAGCAGGGCTTCCTTAATCCCTCAGTGAAACAGGGTGATCACTTTCATGTCATACCGCATTAACTATTGCAAGAAGCCCTGATCAAGTACAGTATATGGATGTATTTCTCAATAGGATGACATTTCTATTAAAAAAAAATAAAAAATTTAATACCTCTCTTATAATCTTCCAAGAAATAGACTTTGTCAAATCATCAGTTACAAGCAAAAAAGTTTTATTAATAACTTTATTTTGCCATTTAATCACTTCTTTAGTGTGATTTTTTTAAACTCTCAACATGCTTCTTAGAGAAAAACTTAGTCTAAAGACTTTTCTCTTTACTGTAGCACCATGGAACCAATAATACATAATAAATTAATTTAATTTGAAAAATAGAAGAAGTATTACTAAAACATTGTTCTAGTTTCAAGTTTAAATCACAAATAAGTTTGGTAGCATGTTGAGACTTTGTTGTAGAGTCACAGTTGGCCCTCTGTAGTCATGTGGTTGTGTTTAAAACCAGAACCATTGATTTGTTGCAGCTGAAAAGATGCCTTGGGAGCCTGTATGCCATTTGCTGGTTTGCATAAGTACAAGGGTTTTTTTTCCACCATCTGCTTATTTAGAGACATATTGCATTGCTGACATAGATATGTCAGAAACAAAGACTTTGACTGTGTTTTTCCCCTTTCTGTCTTCTATTTTATGCACCAACAATAATCGGAAACAAAAATAGTAATAATAATAAATCAACACATTGGTAAATGTTTAAACTCTCAGCCTGTTTCAGAGGTAGTAACATTTGCTAAGTTGCGGTATAAGTAACCTTTAGTTTGCACAATTCTTTTTACCTTTACTTAAGTAATATTCTTATGAAGTATCCCTACTCTTATTTGAGTTGATTTGCCCACTCTGAGTAATAAAAATTAATGAAAACAAAGATGTGACCAAGAGTTGTTGATTTAATGTTTTCTTCTGCCTGATGTCCCATTATATTAATTAAGCATGAAGTTAAGAGTGTACGTTCTCACTGAAAATTATTTACCTTGTTTTAACTTATAATTATACATAATGAGTGCTGTTAGAATTTGGCTCCCAAGATGTTTGGAAAAAAAAATAAAAAAATTGGAGAAGTACTCTGCCTGAATTTATTTAGGGTTCATGTTATTTTGTTATACTACTATTTTTGTTTTGCTTTTTAAAATACCTGAATTTATTTATTTACTACAGTGCTTTCTTTTTGATCATATCAGGATTTTTTTTATATTAAATCTTCTAAACTGTTACACTTAAATTGAGTAGTAACTTAGTTGTAAGTTAACCTTAAAAAAGAAGCTATGAAAAAAGCACAGACTATAGCATAAGACCCCGTGGATTTCTAAAAACAGGTATTACAGTAAATAATGACAACTTATAGCAATAGCCTATGTATTTTTGAAGGTACTTTTTAAAAGAAAAAGGGGGTTAGGGTCTGCAATTTTTCATCTTCTAACATTGAAAAAAATCCACTAAAATTAAATAGAAGTGAACCGAATATGCAAAATAAAATGCTATCATAGTCATTTTTGCTCTTATTGTTATGGTTTTTTTTATGATATGTATTATTATTCAAATAGTGACAGTATTAAAAAAAAAAACTTTTGTAATGTTGTTTACAGTACATCTATTTGTCTCTGTGAACACTGCATCCCGGTGAGCTTTAGCTTATTTTTTCAAAATTACAGCCCCTGAAGGTGACTTACCAGCAAAAAGAAAAAGATTATGCTTTTTGCTCATGGTAAGGAATTAGAGTCTCCTGAAGCTATCTAATTTATCACTGGATGACGGCATTTTGCTTCTCTGCCTTTTGAGCCTATATTGTACAAATTATATTATACCATTCAAATGCTTCCCTTCAGTACATGAAAAAAGGATTAGCATGTATTTAACAAAATGCATCTTTAGACCTTAAAAGGTATTGGGAAATAAGGATTCCCAGCAGCTCTGTTTTCATCAGTAATGTATGCAAAAGGATTGTTAATTAACCTTGTGTAACAGAAAGTAAACGACAAAAAATATTTATTTTGCATTCTTTGATCTGGTATCATAATACAAATATGAATAAGTGACAAGTGGTTTACATACTTATTCAAATCCACTTGATTTAAATAGAGAAATATATGACCGTTTCTGAGACTACACTCTGTAAAGATATTTTAGATTTTTTTTATGCTAATAACAATCAGAAAGCCTGATTATAAAAGCATGCTTATAAAATCCCATATGATGTGTGTTGAATGGCACTGAAAAAACAGGCCTTTATATTGTCCGTAGGGTGGTGAGTAGGAGGAATACATCTGCATAGTAGTAATAGGAAAATACAAGAATGCTTTAACTGTTTCTGCTGAACCAGATTTCCGCAGGAAAGATTTTGTGTTATCAGAAGTAGGAAGTTTCATTATGCTTTTTTTATCCGACTGTTTTTGTTTTTTTATACTTTTAAGAATTGCATCTTTTCTTTTTCTTTATTTTAACTTGCATAAATAGGTGGATAAATTTGTGGGATTTAAAATCTGCTGCGTAACAAATGGATTAACAGCTTCTACAAATACAGTATACATTACTTCAAAAATATGACACCCTCTTCAGTCTTTATCTTTACGTAAAACAACTTCAATACCAGCTGCAAATGTGTTGAAAGGGTCCCCTGTTGATCTAAGGATATCTCTTTTTTTTTTTTTTTTTTTTTGCAGGGCTACGAGTGTGTATGTCATTCAGGCTGGGAGGGGAAGTACTGCCAGCAAGAAATTGATGAATGTTTATCACTGCCCTGCAAAAACAATGCCACCTGCAAAGATCTTTTCAACGGCTACAAGTAGGTTATGCTATTTGCCTTGAGGGCACAGTTCTCAAGGGTCACATTGGATATTTAATAAATGCAAAAAAAGAAGCTGTTTGGAGATAGCAATATATCCTTCTACTGACAGCAGGGGTAATGAATTGCAGATGGCGGGTAAAACAAATGAGACAATCAATATCTCACAGCATGAAAAGGGTTTCAGGGGATCAGGTACTCATTGGAGAAGAAAGCCAGTGTTGCAACTTCAGCTTATGGCCCTCTCTCACAGGAAACATGTAAAAGTGCTTCAGGTGGAAGAAGTTGGGATTTGGATAAATATGCAATGTGTAATGGTTTCCAGTTTTCTAGCACTCAATAGCACTAAGTGAAAGATCCATCTGGCTTTAAAGCAGGTACTTTAGATTCACTGACAAACACACACCCTCTTGTATTCTGTTTCTCTATCATGTCTCTCTATGTTATGCATGCAAGCATTTCCTTTTAAGTCTTGTTTGGCACTCTAACCTTCCATTGTAGCTCAGACCATGTTTAACACACCTGAATCAAGGGAAACGAGTTGCCGTCTTATCCCTAAGATTCTTTAACATATAGCTAGTAACCTTATTATGCGATCCAAATGTGTTGATAGAGAGACAAATATAAACGTTAGAAGAAGAGGGACGTCGAGGACTGTTTGACACTTGTGGTTTACCCTCAGCTTGCACTACGGCTGTCTCTACTACGCTCAGCTTGGTTTCAAACTCCACTGCAAATACGCACTCATTATAATCAATGAGAAAAATAATATTGTACCTATGTCCCTGTAAAGATGGCCATCTGGCAAAATTGTGTTTTTTGCCATTTTTGCCGGATGCTGCACTCAGGTGTAATCAGTCTGCACTGATAACTTTGCACCAAAAATAAACTCAAAAATCACAAAATCTGTGTTTTCAAAGAAGTTGTCGAAAAAAATATTAGATTCTCTTAAAGACCATGCTATTTTGTAGAATAGGCAAGTATATTTTGGTCTATATTAGCAATTTCCCACAATATTGTTGTGCATTATTGGGCTCTAAACATTACTTAAGATGATCAAATATTGAAAAACATTGTTGTGTCTAAGTGATCAGCAAATTGCTTCTCTGCACTTAATGTATCCACTTATTGTAAAACCTGGATGTAAAAAGAAAAATTTGCTTCCATAAAATTGCACTTTAGTTTATTCTGTAATCTGTAGATTCTTCTGAAAGCACCCCTGGGCTGTACACTGCAGTGGAGTGAGCCAGACACATTCTTAACAAGGAAATCAGGGTTGTAGAGAAGTTTGCAAGGAGGTGTGACATAAATTGTGGGTTAGGGTTTGCTTTAAGGTGAACCTCTGTGACACTTTGCAAGTCTTTTGCAACCTGATCGGTTGTTTTCAGGGACCGCCCTGTATTTAGGTCCGGCTATTCTCCAATTACCCCCTTCCTTCCCTACTAAATAAAGCTCCATCATTCCATAAAGCTGCCACTATCCTATCACTCAAGCATAGATAAATATAAACATGATATGCAGGGGTATATCCTTTCCATGTGTAATATTTTGCACTTTAACCATAAAAGTACACATAACTTTAAGGTGGACTTAATTTACACCTAAACTGATTTCTGTAAGGAATTGGTTTGGGGTATTACAGTAAGCATTTAACATAAATCTAAAAAAAAAAACAAAGTTTATGACTGTAATGTGACAAAAGTAAACAAGCCCAAATAATATAAATACCCTTGCACATTGCTATATTTTATAAAGTTTGTAACATGCAGTGCACTGTACTAAAGTACAAAGAATGTACCTAATGTGCAGTTTATACAGTAATAGTTCTAACTGTTACTCACTTACCTCTACAGCACCATTTCTCCTGCTTGTTGTATCCAAGGTGTTTATGTTCACCGGGTTGGACAGGTGTGGACTGTGCACAGGATGTGAATGAGTGTGATTCTGGACCCTGTCTAAATGGAGCTCAGTGCACACAATCAGACATACCTGGGGAGTTCTCCTGCACCTGTTCCCCCTTCTTCACCGGCTTCCTGTGTGACTTGCCGTATGACCCCTGTGACTCCCTCCACAACCCCTGCCTGCACAACTCCACCTGCCTGACACGCTCCAATGGAACAGCCTCTTGCAGATGCCCAGCTGGTGAGTGAACACTCTGCACCAACCTCAGAGTAGCAGAGCTTTATTTTTAGTCATTATTACACATATTTATTTAAAAGGTTGCTGTAAATCTTAATTATAAATAGCATATTTATAAAAAAGGCTATATTACTTATTTACCTTTCATGTGGAATACAGGTTTTCTGTACGAAAGTTACTTAATAAGAGACATTAAAGCAATACTAGAGAGCCAAGGACTTGTTTGTTCTTTTGCTCAACTCCCACACTCTCTAAAAGCTGCATCCGTACTGCAAAAACAAACCTCGAGCTGTGCAAATGAAAATTATCACTTATGAAATTGTTGTCAGACTGAAATATCTTACAAAAAAACCCAATAAATTACACATTAAAGAGAGAGAATGTTTGCCAGCAGAACACATAAGACGATGCCATTGATTTAAATACAAATGTAATACAGTGTTCTTTTTTTGATTTACCACCAAAATACCATTGGTGGGATTTGTTCCGATGCAGGTCAGTTGTTTGTAATTTAGTTTGTTTTTAAAGCGAATATTCCATTTGCTCTCTCAGTACCACTTCGGCTTTGAAAGGTCAGTATTTCGATTTATTCTTTGTCTAAAAAAAATTAAAAATCTGGCCACAAATCATTTCAATAAAAAAACAATTTGTTGAAAAATATTCCACATAAGATCAATTTAACATTACAGAAAAACATTAATAGGTCTACCTTGACTGTTATCTTCATAAAAGTGCATCAGTGAGGAAAATTGACTCCTGGCAGGGAGAATTGCAAACATTGAGGACAGCTATAAGTGTCTTCAGATTCCACAGGCGACTATGAAGAAGCCAAACAAAGCTCCAATATCCAAATAAGGTATAAGAAACCAGATCACTGACAAGAACAGGGTCTGGGCAATCAACACCTATGCCTTCCCGATAATCAGATACATGGAAGGGATAAAAAGTCAGTCAAGTAAGATATTCAAACCATAGATGTTATCACTAAAAAACTACTCCACCACAAAGCCAGTATACACATGCTATATGGTAAACAAGCAGAAAAAGGCAAAGGACTAGTGAGAATTTGAGTGCCTTTCCAAGGTGTAACAACCAAGCTTCAATACATAAGGAAGATACCCCTAAGGGACAAAGCATTCAGTAAAGTTCTTAAGACAATGAAAACTGAAAGAGAAGGAACTAAAGGATTAATCATGCCAGGAATAACCCACCATTTTATGCATTAGTTGGAGAGAGCTGAAGTGGCTAATATAATCAATTCCTACCAATGGCTAGAGACGGATGATCAGAAGGATTCCGGTCATTTCAGTGCACTAGCAGACCATGAGCAGCAAAGCAAGAGGCAGCTCCTTACAGAAAAATGGATACAAAGAAAAGGAACTGCCCCAAGATCAACAAAGATACAGTAAAGGACCCCCAAACTCAGAATCTGGGGCTCTTCTTCCCTCCATAAAAGACATTTCATCCCAGCGCTGCGTGTCCCATGCCCGAAATATTATAAATGACCCCTCACACCCCCACCATGAACTGTTCTACTTGCTGCCCTCTGGGAAGAGGCTTCGAAGCATCTGATGCAGGTCCAGCAGATTCCGAAACAGCTTCTTCCCGACTGCATCAGACAGCTGCACTGTTGAAAAAAAACTCTAAATCAAGTCAAAGACTCTGCATCAAACTGACAACACCAAACCAAAACACTGCATAATTGTACCATACATATTCAATGTTGGGAGAGGTGCAGCAGAGTGTCTGCGGAGGGGGCGGGGACGTCTTTGCGTTCACTGCGACACCTACGCAGACGACATAGTTTCAAAGTATAAATCAGCCTTAAGTCTCACATGGTTTGGTCAAGGACCAGAAACTTGGGTCTGGCTGGGACCACTTAAAGAGGGGCTGCGAGAGGGAAGACTTTATTCATCTCACAGGTAGAAATTTCAGTGTCACAGCATGATTAAAAAACTAAATGAAACTTCAAACTAAAAAAAAAATGCATAATTAACAATCTAGGCACCATGGGCACTATTCCACACAGCCAAGTCAATATAGATTCCCATTCAGAGTAATTGCAGTTACTGCAAATGCAGCCTCAACACAACTTCAAGCCAACAACTCGAGATCAGTTTTTATTTAACATCTTATCATACAACCTGAAAGCTGGAAGGAGAAAAAAGTAATTAAAACATTTAGTATCACACCTAGGATGCCTCAACTTGTTTTTGAAAGTACTCTGAAAGGAACAGTCCAGTATGGGAGGAACAGTCTTGCAGAGCGGGCTGGAGGATTTCCCATTACAGAGGGATATGCACAGTTTCAAGAGGGAATCCTGCAACAGGACCGGCTTTCTTGTTTAGTTTGTCTAGCCTCTGTGTGTCCTCTGCAAAGCTGCTGCTAACCCAGCAGGCTTCTTCATAAATAGCTAATATCACATGTTTCTGCTCTGGCATAGGAGCAGCATCAAAGAGAAGGGAAACTATGCAAAACCAACAGTTAATATGATTTATTAAAATCAAAACTTTGGAGTAGGGAACACTGTCTGGAACAGGAAGAAGGTCTGGATGTGGAGCTCTTTGCAGCAGGGACTGGAACAGAATCTGAAGCGGAATCCGCAACACATGTTGCGTTGATAGAAATGACCTGTGGAGAAGAGCAAAGCAGAAGAAGCAGGAAAAAAATATTTCTCCCTGAAATGCAAAAAAAGCAGAGACCTCAACTATTATGAAAGGTCTTAAGAAGCTCCCCCAGTGCTCGAAAAGACCTCAGCCTCCTGGGCAGGTTCAATCTGCCCCGGGCCCTCCTTTGAGGAAATGCATTGTTGTATGTCCTTTTCAGCTTGCTATTCAAGAGCACATTCAGGTACTTATAGGTTGCCGCCATCTTAATATTTGTTGCCAAAATGCACTAAGGTATGGGTGGGGCTGGTTTACCTCTGAAGAAGTCCATTACTGTTGGCATGTGTTTGCATGTTTCTCTACGACTGTATTTATAAAGTACCCTTTGAGAGTAACAACCTTTAAGCAGGTATTAAACATATGTCTTTCAGTCCACTTGTCCGTATTAAAAGTATTTTTTTACTCGTCTTATATAATGTTGTGTTTTCATGAGCAGCAAGTGAAAGTCATCTTAATGTACACAAATACAGGTTTAAAGACATTCAGCTATTTATAATTATCTATGCAATGTGTGTTACTCTGTGAATTAGGTTTAATCCATGTGTATCTAACAAAAAATGGTTGCATGTTAATTTCACAGCCAACGTGCCCTAGGAGATCGAAACTGCAAAAGCAAAAACAACAAATTTAACACATGAATATACTGTATGCATAAAGCCTTACAGTTCTGGAGAGCAATAATATGACTTCATTTTAGTTAAAATCCTGTTTGAATGTTATATCAGTAGTTTGTATCTTGAAATTAACCACTTTTTTTTATTTTTCGACTTCCCGTCGTCAGGTTAGGGTGCTATGAGGTTGCGCTGTAACTAATGGCTCTCTCTGTACTAAGATGAAAGAGATGTTGCCAGATATAAATAGAGCAGCTGGGTTAGTTTCAGAAAGGTTCCTTGGAGAGGAAAAGGAAATTGGGAACTGGCTGCATACATTACAACAAGAGCTTTGCGTGGGTTCGGTCGTTTTCTCTTCAGACAAGCGACTGTGACTCACTACTCTTCCTTATTATTCACCATAAATTCAACCTACATAACAGTCACAGTATGTTATACAACTTGTAACTTGTCATATTTACCATTCAGTATAGGTGTTAAGTCAAGTAAATTGTGTTGGCTTCAGAGTTTTCACATGTCTAGTTAGAATAAACATTTTCTGCATTTATCTTCAGATATAAGGAAAATTACATGGATAGACATTACGTGCTGAATGTTGGCAAAGTTATTTGACTTTTATTGAAGTTTCATTTATTTTTCTATTTTCTACTGTATTTAACATTTTTGTCAGGACAATTACAAATTATTATTTTCATTTTTATGGATAAAAATTTCAGCCCTTGGGTAAAAAGTAGCTATAAAATCTGTTTGTCTAGTAAGTGGACAAAGACGTTATTTGAGTTTGTATGCTACAAAGTTACTTTAGAATTTATCCATCCTTACCGACTTTGTCCTTTTGACGATTGTGAAGAGGTGAAATACAGATTCAGACTTACAGTATGTTCAGTCTAGCATCTGAGGTTGATTTAACATGAATATCTGAAATATTTACCATGGAAATAGACAGGTAAGATAGAAAATTTTATACAGAAAATATCTAGTTATTAAATTTGAGTCTACAGGAAGATAGCTTACAGGAACAGTTTGAGTTAATTGCTTTTAACTGTGGCTTGGTATGGATTTGCTTTTGAAAGTTTGAAAATGAGCATAATGGTACATGGAAATATGAATCGTTTTGACCTACAATCAGAAATCACCAGCAATTAAGTTTTTTTTGTTGCAAGAATGTATAGATTAAAATCAGCTTCTGATATGCAGGTTCAACTGGCATCTGGAGATAGGAGAGAATACATAGAGAAGGTGATTTCAGAATAATATTGTAATAAAAACAGTCATTGGGTCTTGGCTTACCAGGGGTAGAGTTACTGGTAAACCTTTAGTAGGAAAATGTCATAAATGAGTAAAACATCCTCTTAGCCATTGATAAGGTAGTCTAAAGTTGTCAAACTCATTTCCTGAGTTCCAAAGGATGATTGCACAGGACTTAGTGGGCAGACAGGCTACCAGTGGAGCATATAGTTAGTCCAAGGAGATCCATGATTAAACAGATTATTGTAGAAAAGAGGACAAACCACAAAACTCAACATGGCATGCACAAAGCAGAAACAGGTGGTTAACTTGACAGGAAGATCAGACTTAGAGTGGCTTACTAAGTGGCTCATCAGGAGGCTTGGTTCTACCAGTCAGGTTTACCATTAGAAACAGACCGGCTGGGACACTGCTTAAATTCTCAGCAGATGAGACCCAGAATCTCCTAAAACCTGCTCTTATTTTGCATGAAGCTTGATCTTAGAAATTCAGTTTACTAAAGAGCTTTAACTATTGGCTGCTAAGATATTGCTGTCAACTTTGATCAGTTTGTAAACTGTAATTTTAATGTTAATAGTTTAAATAAATATTGTCACTAGAAAGACTTCAGCAGGTGTAGACCTGGGTGGGTATAGGTCCGATGTCTGATATCTCTGATGTCTTGCAATGTTAAAGCCGGCCATACCCCGCTGTGTTGTTTTCCAAGACTACCTAGATCCAAACTACTTACTGGCTAGATAAGCTGTCTTCCTTCAGTTAAAGGACTCTATTGCTCCTTCTCATGCACATTAAAATATGGATATTATGTTATAGATGGATGTTATAGATTATTTGGCAAATAACCGATAAACTATTGTAGGTCCAGGAAACAAATTACACAGAGGATGGCATCCCTTCCTGGGTTCTTTGTGAAGCTGACCAGAGAACCCCCCCCCCCTTTTTTTTTCCTTTTATTAAAAAATGGTTTGAATCTTCAGTTTCTTTTTTCTATTTGCACTATTTGTAATGTTCTCTATTTGTTTTTGTTCTCAAGGCAGTTGCTGTAAAGCTGCTTCTGTTTTATTTTTGTACAATAGATGTCTGTATTTGTCTTGGTTTTGGGGCAGGAGGTTTAAAAACAAGAACAGAAAATGATCTGTGCAGATCATTTTAATCCTAAAATTTTAATTAGAAACATACCCCTGAGAAACCATGCCAACAACACTGCAATTTGGGAATTTTTAATGAGAAAAAAAATCAGGTGTTTGAAAGCGAAGTTGAAAGACACATTTTAAGATATTCAAAATGAAAATGTATTAATGATGTAAATAAATATTGATGCCCACATTACTGAGAATCATGAAAAACTTAGACTTTTAAAATGGTTTCCCCTAAAACCAATATGTTTTTACTGGTAGCAATATAGCAATAAACACATAATTTAAGAGTAAAACTTAGAAATAAGAGCTTAATCAATTTTGACATTAAATGCACTTTATCTGTTGTTTTAATTTTATTTAAATGAGGCCTAGTTTAAAACAATCTTATACCCCTTCTTGTAATCAATGAAAATATACCTTTTGGTTTTAGAGCATATAGGCTCTTCTCATATTTGTTGACCGGCTTTTGTATGTTTCTGCTCATAATCAAACTTGGGTAATTAGCTCAAAATAGTTTATGTTGCAAGGAACCACTTTACTTTGCAGACTATTGTATAGAATACACAAAATATTTAGAAACATTGTGTGGAGCGTTTACATGCAAAAAAATCAATGAGTCTCTGTGGCTCATAATATCCCCTCTGGCACTTTTGGCCAGATGGAGAGAAAACCTTTTTATTTCCATGGCATGCTACAGCAGCCTTCACCTTTGACAAGATAGAGATTGTCTTCCACTAAACATGTGGGTAATGAGCTACAGTGGAGTTATGCCAGTAAAAAATTGATATATACCGAATATAAGTCGAGAATGTAGTGCCAAAGATGTGTTGAGAAAAGTCTGTTCTCCGTGCATTTCTTTCCTCCTTTCATAATAACATTGGATAGACCAGCTGCCTCAACAGAAGTATGGGGCTCGACAGGTTTATTTGTATGGTACCATACATTGTAATTTTTACTTCTATATGCAAAACAAACATAAATAAACAAATGGAGTACAAAGAATTAAATCTATATCACTGAAAAAAAATGACAAAGAACAACAGAAATTTAATGTGTGATTGTTTTAAAGAAGACCGCCATTCTTGGTTTTTTAGCAGCTCTTATGTCTTTAAAGGAGAGAGCCTGCCCATTATACAGTTATACAGTTGGTCATATAAAAGCTTTTTCACTGCAAAACAATGGAGGTGTAAAATTATCTTTTACTGTCCTACCGCCATATCAGCAGTGAAGCAAATAGGAAAATGAAAGGATACAGGTATGCACCAAAAAAAGATAAAAAGTTATGAAAAGAACAAAAGAAAAATCTTAAAGTTGGAATAGACTTTACCACACAGGAGACCCCACATCTTAGAAAATGACACAAAAAATGTTAAAAAAAAGCATATAAAGATTAAATAAAAATTACAAGTATAACAGCTCTTCAAAGAAAATACTTGTTCTTTATATACAACATTTTTAGTATGATCTTACTACACCTTACAAGACCAATAAAGTGTAACTGGCTCAGTGATTTCACAGATCAACATAAAAGGCCCTGAAAGTGAAGCAAAGAATGCACATGTAATACTACAGCTAGCCACACATACATCAGGGCCTATATATAGTTTTTTTTTTTTTTTTTTTTTTGAAAGCATTGCATGATTATTTTTATGTGGAAAATGTTTCCTTTAGAAATAAAGGGTGTTCCCTACTGGTAAAGGGTCACAAAAAGTTTAGTAATATTTGATTACTCAGGCCAAATGCTAATCTTTCCATAAGCTTTGAAACCTTTGTTTCCAGCATGCATAACTGCTGTTTTCAAGAGGTAGGGGAAAAGCAGTAATGAACCTCATGTAGTTCTATAAAAACTAGGAAAATTAAGATGGAAACATATCAGTGTTTAACTCTAGAATGCTTCATGCTCTAAAACAAAAATGCATGATATTTTTATCTTTGAATCTAGATATCAACATACTGTAAATAGTACTAGCCTTGGGAATCAGGAAATTGTTCATTTTCAGATTTTCGATTTCCTATTTCAAAACCAAAATCGAATGGCCAGCATTTTCACAGACCTGGATCTTCCTCCCCTTTAAATGCGCATTCGGTCTTAAGGCAATTAAACCAGACAGATCAGAAGTTTTTGTCACTGCAAAATAGTTTGACCATCCAGAATTCATTTATTTATTTTTTTATTTACATGACTTAATTTTTTTTAAATAAATGTATTAATTGAACTGCATTGATCTTACATTGGAAAAAATCACTCTCTGCATTTAACCAATCCCTTTGGGGAGTGGTGGGCTGCCATCATGTGGCACCTGGGGAGCAGTGTGGGGTTAAGGGTCTTGCTCAGAGACCCAGAGTGGCAGTCCGTGGATGTGGGGCTCGAACCCACAACTTCAGGATTCCAAGCTATATGTTTTAACCACTTGGCCACCACTCCCCCTTTTTTTTTTTTACTAAAGAGGGAAGCTTTGATTTAGCCATTAATAATCATCAGAAGTCTCCAAAAATCCCATCTTCAAAATAAATTTGCGTAAAGGGTCCACTGTAAAACAACTTAATATGAAGATCTTCAAATGTTTTTAGTAAAGAAAGAAACTCTTTCAGATTTTTCCTGCCAACATCATCCATGGCTGCAACGTGTATTACAGTATGAGTTTTCCAAGGTTTGGTAGATTCTGCTAGAGTACTCTAAGATATTTGGCACCAGGTTACAGGAAAAATAAATAGATGAAATATATAATTAATAATTACTTAATAATTTTTTTTTCTATTTTAATGCAATTTACAGCTGCATTTTCAACCATTATGTTATTTGGTCTAGTGGCTGGCTCTTTCTTTGGGAACTTTATTATTTTATGTCTTAATCTTTACAGCTAAAGAGGTGGGTTATGTGTTGAAGTTAACAGTAAATAAACCTCACTCACCTAGTTCCATGTATAGACATTTACAATCTCATCATACTTACTTAAGGAACGTGCTTCTTTATGTTTCGTTAAATTTGGTGAACATAACCTGATCTACCTATTAGGATTTATATACCTACATACAATATTTAATATTTATTATCTTCATAAAAAAGCTATATGAAATTTCAAGGATAAGTTTTCGATACCACATTTGTTATGTTTGTTTCCAGCTTATTAGTTTATATTCAAAAGAAAATGTATTATTTAGCAGGGTTCCCAAGCAAAAAAATACGTTGTGTTAAAGGGCCTGTGCTGTATGGTTTGAATTGCCTGTATCATGGAAAATCTAACATCGAACACCACCCCAGACCAGTAAAAAACATGACCACTCTGTCTGATTAGCAAGTGATCTTGGCCAGAGCGCAATCAATTCAGCCTAAAGACAAGTTAAGTCGAAGTGGCTCTTTTAGCACCTAATCTGTACAGCTAGAGAAAAACATTTTCCCTTATTAATTATAGATAATGTCTAAGTTAAAAAAAAAATGTTTTTCGGTAGCAAGAGGTCTCACTTTGTTGTTATAATTCTTTAATATGGTGTGCTAAGTTTTCAAGCACAATGTGCCCCTTTTTCCCTGTAAGGCAATGCATAGAATCAGCTTAGGGATGATGAAAGTTAGAAATATAAAAAGCAATTAAATAATAAAAAAATATTTCAATAACAACTTGAAAGGTTAATTTGGGTTTTAAGGGCACAAGAGTGTAAATACCAGAGTGGTTAGATTAAATAGTCCTCTCTTGAACTAAGTGCATTTGGAAATATTGGCAGAATTTAGAGTAGATGTTTAATATCTGTCTTCTTGTTAAAAATAATTAGAGACTATGTTTTCATTCTTTACTCCAGTCAATGTTTCTTTGCTTACAATATAAATAAGAAAGGCTTAAAAATGATTGGTGGATCTTCAAATAAATTAAAATCTAACTAAATAACCATTTTGAAAAGGCATTTTTAGCTAGATTTGAATTGTAAAAAAAAAAAACTTGCCTTTTTACAAACCCTTCAAGGTTAAACTTTTAATGTTACGTGAATGTCAATAAACACAGAAAAAGACTCTTATACCAAATGCACAATAGGTTCTGATCAACATTTTAAACTTAGAGGGTCAGAACTGTGACCCAAAACTGACAGTTATGTTGCATTTTCATGTGAGCAAGATAATCCTGCACAGATTAAACCACGAGCGACATCTGACATTTGATGTGTGACAGCACACAGATATAACCTCAGACAGAGATCCTAATCTATACTGCAAAAGCAGTGGGTTCTGCTCTTCGGTCCAAACCAAACTTCAAGTTGCAAAAACAAAAAAAGAGCAGACATTCATCATTTTTCAATCACAATGTCAATCCAAGTGAGTTGAGTATCCACTGGGGATTATGCACAATTTCTTCTCCTCCGAGACAGTTACTGGCAGCTGCAGTTATCACATACTGTAACTCCTGCCAAATGATGGAATGGCTTTGTGGGTTTGTGCCTTGGGTGTCTCTCTCTGTTCTCTGTCAAATAGAAGCCTCCAGTCACTGCTTAGTGGTAGAAGATGCATTACATTGCATTGACATTCGAAATAGTCCCCAAGGGGCTCCACTGTGGCTTTGACAGACAGACCAGCTTGGAAAGCGGTGTTGTCCCATAATTCACCCAACATGCTGTTCTCTTTGTGGTCTCAAATGTCCCTGGATGCACTGAGGAGTGTCACTCCCCTTTGACTTCTTCTTTTTCTTTTTTCTTTTTCCTTTACTTTATGAATTTATAAAAGTAATGTTGAAGATGAATTTCTTTTTACTTTATTTTCTGTTTTAGATAACTGTTACATCTGTTCATTTCTGTATCTCTTCACTCTTATGTGTGGGTTAGCCAAAATGGACATCCTTATGCTGACATATGGTGGTCAGAGCAGCTCCAAGCGTCACCTTATATGGTGATGCTGTAGGCTCTGTGAGAGGAGCCGGATGCTGACTTGGGGCTTTTGGTAGACATGTCTTGGCTGACTTTTAGATACTGTAAAATGGGAAAGCCGGTCTTCTGTCCGAACAGCATACGCTATCAGATCGACACATACTTAGTTTTTATCTAATCTAAATTAATTCTACGTCACTTTATAAAGCACAGCCAATGTTTTGATGATTTTAAACATGAAAACAAAATGTAACCAAATTGAAATCCTGCACACATGTTTTTTTGTTGTTTTTTTTAACTACCGTACTAAAGTAATTTATTTTAAATTATTATAATCTAATATGGTTTTAGCTATGGAGGCTTCTTCTCTCAACATCCCGGAAACTTCAGGCGTGTCTGGCTGTTTCGACATCCAAGAAATATATAATCAAAGCAGATGTTCTTTTTTAAAATTTGAAATAAGCGTCTTTTGCTGGTCGGTACACTAGTGCTAAAACTCAATGTGGGAATAATTCTCTGCTATGCCTGTGTGCACATGCATATTAGAACAATTTAGGGTGATGTGACAGCATATGCTGTTCTGACAGAACACAGACCGAGGCTCTCTACCTTTTCAGTGGGTTCTCCCCTGAACTGGTCGAGCGTAAGGGCCTCATAGAAGGTGAGATCTTTCTCTGAAATTTGTGCTTGTATCAATGGTTTTTTAACTGTCACAGGAGTAAATTCTGTTAATGCTTAAACATGTTTTCTCCTTTGTATACACTATCTGAGAAACGATACATTAGTAAAGGAGTAACACAACAGTAAGAGCATAATTTCAATTGCTGCCATGTGTTATTTACAGGACAGCAGAATCGGAAAACAAGTAAAAAAAAAAAAAAAAAAATACCAATTTCGTGCTTTTGGTCTTAACCCTCTGATTCCATTGCATCCAGTACTGGAAACCCTCACCTAAATTGTATAAAAACAGTAGTCAAGACTCTAATTTTCAATTTCCATTTTTTAATAAGATTTAACAATCTTGCTGCATTTTCCTTCTCCTGTTTTTTTTTTTTTTATGTGGTAGCACAGTTCATGTATTTGCAGTGCCTTTTGTGTTTGCAGCACACTTTTTATTTATAGCGCATTTGCACTTTGCTTCTCTCTATTTTCTATGATCGCAGCTATTAACAGATTGCGCAAAGAACATATGCTTAACATCAGGAGTGCACACTTTCTAATGAGGCAAAAATTACAATTTTTGAAAAGATAAATATTAATAGACATAAACTCAATAAATAAAATCCCTGCCAAAAGATTTTTTCCATGGAGTGTGAACATTCAGATAACTTTGGATGGAACATTTGCCTGCAGACTGGGGGATATTTATTGGGTAATTATATTGCCACTGTTACGAACACGTAAGAAAGAATGATTTCTTAAGTTTCTCTTTTTATCAAATTCTAATAAGTCAAAAAACTTTTCCAAATTGCTAAATTGGAGGTACTGTTTACAGTCTTTTGAGGAGATAGATAGACAGGCAGACCGCCTTGGGTATTGTATGGCAAACAAATCCTGTGTTGTTGTACACAATCTGTTACTAAAGTTGTTACTGAAGAGCCCCTTCACTCGTAAAGATATTTAGTTTTGTATAATTTTTGATTCAATATTACCAAGTTTGTTGATTTTTCCCAATCCCATTTTATTTGTTAAGCACTTAAAAACAACCACAGCTGACCAAAGGGCTGTACAGAAAAAAATAAATAAATTAAACATAGAACAGTACAGATAAAAAAACAAAACAGATACAAAATGAGAAAAATAACATTCACACAATCAAATCAATAAAATTGGGTAGATTGTACAAAAAATACATGAATCACTAGCCTCAAAACAAGTATAAATCCTCCTGCAGGCTGAACCTTACAGACTCCCAGGCCACCTGACAATTGAGACAAAACATCCATGCTGATCTGCTTAGCTGCGCTGCCCTCAACCCTCTAATGAACGAGGCCAAAAGAGCTCTTGGGCTTAGCCTCTCCCTCTTACCTTAACTTTACACGTCCCCATGCTCACTGGCTTCCACTCTCACAAACATACACACACACACTGATGCAAATGCATGGCCACATACAGTACACACTCCCAAACCACTAACCCTCAGACCAATCTGTCTGCAGCACTGTATTATTGTTAGACTTACACACCCTTGAAGGGGAAACAGTGAGTGCTTAGAGCTGGAAGATGAGATATGCTACAGGGGCTAGTAGTTCCATTAAAATGGCATTCACTGAGGCCTTTGTTATCATCGGCCTTGATGTTTTCGGAATGTTGTGAGGTTTGCTGATCCATGACCATCTCATCTATCTTTCAGGATTTGAAGGAAGTTTGTGTGAAATTGACACCAATGAGTGTGCTTCAGACCCATGCCAAAATCTTGGGAAATGTGTGGACCAGGTGAATGGTTACAGGTAAAGAAAATAAAAGAAAAATGTATCTTTGTACCCCTCAGGAGGTTAAAGGCACCAAGACAGTCTGGAAAAGAATGCCTTTTAGTTCAGGCTTGATTAAGTATTGGAAAAAAAATATGAAAAAATGTGTCACTTCCTCCTTGCATCCTCCCTTCCTTTGTTATGTATGTAATCTCTATTTATTATTCTTTAGTATTTTTTGATTCCTTCCTCCTTTGTTACCTTTCTTTCCTTCTTTCTTTCTTTGCATATACTGTCTTCCATTTCCTTCTTCCTCTGAGTTCATAGTTTCTTTCTTTTATTTCCTCTGTAATATATCTTTATCACTTATTTTGTCAGCAGTGTCCTTTCTTGCTGTTGTCGATACTATCTTTATTGACTTATACATTATTAATTTAAAAAGCATTCTTCTTGAAATAAAAAAAAAAAAAAATTTTTTTTTGTTGTTAAACTGATTGTTATAGAATTTTAATGTTCAGATTTCCAAGCTATTTCATGTGTTATGTTATTTTTTTATTTTGTTTTATTGTTTTATTCTATCCCTTATGCTATTTATTTTAACTGTTAAATTTTACACCATGTACAGCATTTTGGTCAATTAGTATTTTCAAATTTTCTATAAAAATGAACTCAGACTTCATAAATATGTAAAACCTTGACCTGTTTATGTCTAATTAGCTATCATTTAAATATTTTACATAGCATGTACTGTATATAAATTACTCGGCATGTGAACTAAAATAAATAAGGTGTAGTAAGGCATTTTTTGGTATTTTTCTATACTGACCTACCATAATTTGTGGAAACCATATCTCACATTGACTGCACTAAGTTCAGAAGTGCCTAGTAAAAGATTTACTGCAATGTTCAACAAAATGTATTGTTGAAGTTTATGTTGCAGACTAAATATGAAAAAATGTAGGTTAAAGCCATAGATTTTTTTTGATAATGTGCAGAAAGTCGGGGTTTATTTAAAAACTTTAAATGACCTATCATATATTTTTAAAGAGAATGAATTGTAAAATTGGCTCAAATTGTTAAAGGAATAGTACACCCAAAACATGATTAGCCTTCATTTTCTACTCACCCCCATGCTGAACAACACTCTGGAGTACTTTTTTGATATCTCAAATGCATCTGGAGATCTGGGAGGCTTCTTGCTGTCTGCTGACATTCAAATAATGGAGGTGCCCAGCGCCCGAGGCAGAAAGGTCCATAAAAGTCCACAAAAAACGTGTCAATATTCCTCCATACTGCTCGTCCAATGTATTCCAAGTGTCCTGAGTGGGTAGCATCCAGAATTTACTCGAAACAAAGTCATTTAGAATGTTTTTAGAGCATAAACAGTAGTGTATAGGATTTCCTGAAAGCGCGCACATGCGCGATCCCGACGCTACGGAAGCCGGCAGACCAAACCAGCGCATTCAGCTCGGCAAAGAACTCATGCTCTTCCTCAACACTGAAGTCCTCAGACATTTTTCTTTCCTTGTTTCTTTCTTTGCACAGGTAAACGGCACATTTCTTCTTCTACGCTTGCATTATTGGAAGAGCAGACGCTGAATGCGCACTTTCATCTGGTTTGGTCTGCCGGTTTCCGTAGCGTCGTGATCGCGCATGTGCGCGCTATTAGGAAATCCTATACACTACTGTTTATGCTCTAAAAACCTTCTAAATGACTTTGTTTCGAGTAAATTCTGGATGCTACCCACTCAGGACACTTGGAATACATTGGACGAGCAGTATGGAGGAATATTGACACGTTTTTTGTGGACTTTTATGGACCTTTCTGTCTCGGTCACCATAGACCTCCATTATTTGAATGTCAGCAGACAGCAAGAAGCCTCCCAGATCTCCAGATGCATTTGAGATATCAAAAAAGTACTCCAGGGTGTTGTTCAGCATGGGGGTGAGTAGAAAATGAAGGCTAATCATGTTTTGGGTGTACTATTCCTTTAAGGTTTCAATATTTTTAAGTTATAATAAACAGTTTAAGGCTAACTGTGTAGTTCATTTCGGTGAATCTTGTATTCAAGTACTGTAAATGTCAGGCTTACTTAAGTATATTTTTCATTTACTTTTGCACTCAGCTTGTGTCCACAGAAAACATAAACCTCCTATTTTCTGTCTGAGGAAAGAACATTGATTAAAATATTTTTCTTTTGCAGGTGTGATTGTCAGATGGGATTTTCTGGCCTCCTCTGTGAGGAAAACATCAATGAGTGCTCCTCCAACCCTTGCAGCAACGCAGGCATCTGTCAAGACCTTGTGAATAAGTTAGTATAATTATATTCCAATTTTGTTTATTTTTTTCCATTTTTCTTTGAATTTGCACATAGGCTGTTTACTATAATGTAAGTTGAAAAAAACAAAACAATTTTTTGCTCTGTCTGAAGCAAGCACAATTAATATCATGAGTTTGCTTTGAAAGGTGAACAAACAAAATAATTTCATAGCCAAACATTTGTGGCCATGGTGTTTGTCTTCAAAGTGTTTCACTTTATATAACAAGCCTGTATTCATCCTTGACACGCATAAGCTTTCCTTCCAAAGACAGAGTGGATTCTGCAGGAAAGCATCATATATCTAGATTGGTCTTTACTCCACCAGCGCCTCTCTCTGTTGTGCTTAATGGGAGCCCCAGGGCATCAAGACTTAGTCGGACAGATGGAAAGAGAAGTCCCAGGGCCAATTTGAGTCCTAAATGGTTTGTCTTCAGTTTTTGTCCTCGTCATGACTTAGCTCCCATGTGGCCTGGCCTGGCTCAGAAAACTCCCCCATTTGCACAGTCTAGGGAGTTCTCATCAGGTGTGTTTTAAAGCTGCCTAATCCACATCCTCATCTCCATCTTCGTCTTCCTGAGTTAATAAGTCAATTTCTACCATAGTGATGATGCAATCTCTGTACCATCATCTCTAAAGCCTGATCTTATTTGTAAACATCCTGTTTATTTTACATACTTTGAACTTGGCTGGGTGAGAATGCTAAACCGAGTAAAGTACAAGCTGTGAAAGAAGCAATGAAAATAGTCCTGTCTTATGTGCTTAGCAGGCTGTACTTAGAACAAAAAGCTACGTTTTAGCACACTGCAAAAATTGATTGAGATATTGCTGGTTTATTTAATCAAGAATATATTAAGACTTTAGCATGGGGGTGCCTAATTATATTCTTTGTCATAACTTAAATCTAGGCACAATTGCTTTCTCCTTGGAGATGCATGTTTATGTGATAACAGGTTCACAGAGGGATTTAATTTGATATACTATATCAACATAATTTAAACAGAATTTAGAATAAGACACACGCACAGGGAACAATGCTATACCATTGTTACAGGTTTTTCACATATCTAGACAACACAGGGAAGCTGCACTATGCTTTTTCTTTGTAGGTTTAAATAGATTTTTTTTTTATGATTATCTCTGTACAATTATATGAAAAGTTGTTTTTTGCACATTTTGTGAAGTGGAAGGAAAAGACTGTTCTACAAAAACAAATATTTACAAGACAAAAAAGAAATAGCCAGTGTAGAATTTATCATTTGCCAACCTTAATATTAAACAATACGGAATGCAGTTACAGCTTTTGTGGTAAATCTACATACATTTTAAAAGTTCATAGACACAATATTTCACCAATATATTTGCAATAGTTGAAATTCAGTCCTGTGGGGTGTATCATCTTTGAACATCATTTTCTTGACACACATACCAAGATCTGGACTCAGCTTGGGCCATTCTAAGACATCTAATCTATATGCTTTGATTTAGAGTAAACCATTCTTCTAGCTAAATATTTAGTGCCCATGGATCATGAGAGACAACTTTCTCACTACTCTTAATTAGGTATGTCCTAATACGTTTTCATTCCTGATACTTCACCCATAATGGAGTATCCTTTGTATTAGTATTTATCTGATACAATATCAGCACAAATTATACATACTTCCATTGCTTATTTTGTTTAGTGGAATATTAAAAAAAGCCTCAATCAGGTTTTTCCTAAGAATTATTTTACATTTAGCTAAAGTTTATGCCTTAAAAAGCATTTCCAAAGCACAAGGCTTCCATAATGAAGGTCCACCTTGGGTATTGCCTGTGCATGTTTATACAGTATGCAGTGTAAATCCTTCCGTTCTTGTAGCCTTTTGGTTGTAACGCAAGATGGGAAATTTTGGCTCCCAGTTAACCAATAAAACTCATGGACCAATCTTTAATTTGCCCATGACATAGTAAAATTTACACTTCTGATGTCTCTTTTCTTTTTTCTAATTGCTTCTTACCTGTTACACCTTCCCAAAGGAAAGATTTTTGGAGTAAAGGAATGCATGCTCGGTGATATGTTTAAAGCTTTGGAAGACTTTATTCCTGATCCATCTCCTGTAGTTCCTTTGTCTTAATAGGCCCTATTCCACTGAAAGCCTGGAATTTGAAGCCCCAGAATTTGGATTACCCAATTAAAAAGGAATCCCGGATAATTCATCAGCATGCTTTCCCATTTCTCTGAAAGCCCTGTGGCAATCAGATTTAGAAAAAGTTTTCCTTTAGTTCCAGTGTCATCCAGCTTTAAATAAACCCCAAAGTTTAAAAGGTTTGACATTTATTTATTTAATCAACCTGCTACTGGTCAGAGTAGCTTTTTAACTCTGATTAATTATTAATAACTGCTAAAAAATAACTAGTATATGGGAGATTAAATTCGGAAGTCGGACTTCACCAACTATTTAGATCATTTGACTTGTTTTTTATTTATGGGAGCCAGAATAAAAGGGAGGAATTTATACATTTACTAGACATTTCAGAATTGTATTAATACAAAATAAAGAAAATCAAATAAGTTATTAATTTTGCTTCAACTTTGCAATTAAAATTATTACAATGTTTAAATGGAGTTTAAAAACTTCTGCATGAATTTTTTACTGCTTTATTTTTCTTTTGAGGTTTGTGGTCTCTGCAGGATTTTACCTTATTCCTATATAATTTAGTGTTATGACGTCCTTTTCAGGTTCCACTGCGTTTGCCCTTCTGGTTATTTTGGAGTGTTGTGTGACCTGGATGTGAACGAGTGTGAAGTCTCACCTTGTCTACATGAGGGCATCTGTATCAACATGCCTGGAGGCTTCAAGTGTGTCTGCCGACCTGGATACTCAGGTACCCACTTTGCCCTCAGGTGACATGAAGATCAATACAAGAGTCTGAAAAAGCTTATCATGATGCCCAGTGCAGCTGCATGCTATTGACACAGCTCTGACACAGATCTGGCTTTGCGTTAAAAAAGATAGGACTCATAATGCCTCGATTTTAATTAGCTTGCCTGCTGCTTCAAGATAAACGTTTTTTGGGGTTTTTTTTAACCCAGGCAGATGAAATTACGTCGCCTGAGTTATCCTTAAGATAGCTTTATTTCAGTTTATCATTCTATATATGTTGGATTGCTACTGTTTAATTCTAATGCATTGTGGTCATATTCTGAATAATTAGCTATAGCAACATATATATCTAAATATATACTAACATTGGGATGTCTCACCATATATTTATTCTTTACATATATTTGTTGGTACCATCCAATATTAATTCCTGTCAGACACTCTAAAGATTAATTTCATTTGTCTTCCACACTGCATCATCAATTTATCCTTCCTCTAGTTCAGAGAAGGGGGAAATCTCAAAGGTATTGCCACTCTAGAGAGCAGAACCTGACATGCATGGCCCAATTCCCACAGTAGCAGCTTTTCTTATTAGGCCTACACACACCATAGTACAAGTCTTTCCTTTTTCTGTTGCTATAAGCTCGTCTAAGGGAAGGGGTCCCCCAAGAGAGCGAGCAGGCAGGGTATACAGGTCCGGATTGGCGGCAGTCGACCAGAACTCGTGCGGAATATTTGCCACAGTAATGTGTGCAGTAGTACTGCAACTTTAAATCCATCATTCTCTCTGTTTTTTATGTTTTTTTTTTTTTTTTATGGGGGGGTGATACCAAAGTGTCTTAAATCTCAGAGCGTCACACTATTTCCAATTATTGAGTTAGGCCACAAGAGAATTTGAGGGAGAACTTTTCTTTGCATAACAAATGCTCCAAATAATTCATGTTTAAGTAGCTTCCATGCTGTGTCTGCTTAGTTGTGGTATAATTAAGCTAAAATGATATTTAATTTCCACCTGCTTATATTGACGTTTTAAGCAGCCCTTGTTTATGTTGCACCTCATAACCTTAAACATTTTTTCTCACACTTTTTTAAATAAATCACAAAAATAATTTTATTTTTGCTCATGATAGATTGTTTAAAGAGAAAACATTAATAGTCATTCCTGTTTTGGTCTCATCATATTTAAAAAGTTTTCCAATAGAATATACTCTGGACTTTATTTAAGTAATTCATGGCCATTAATATGTTTGAAACTAAACCATCGTGTAACCTAAACCCTTCCCAAGTCGCATGGCTTATTCCTCCTCCAACAATATTGTCCTGCATTTAGCAATACCAATTTTCACAGCCACTCAGAGCAGCTTTTGCATCCATGCTGAACAAATCTAAGCCCCTACTATGGTTCAGCTATCACCACATGTCAATATGACATTTGTGTGTCAAGACAAATAGTGGTGTTTTTCTTATCTTTATTATGTTATTATGGTGCTGATCTGGGTTTTCTTATTTTATGAACAGTTTTTGTAGAAGCTTTATCTTGGTATATGTGATGGTTTGCCTTACTCTTTCTTTTCCAGATGATGGTGTAAACAGTAATTCTTGACATGTTCAAAGCCTTGGTTATTATTCTAAGTGGTGACTGGCACACAGGAGGCGCTGGGGCTTCGCCCTCCCTGATAAAGGGAGAAGTAAATATGTTTTTTTACAAAGTCAGAAATATATATAGCAGTTTTACTTTCTAAAGTATGCCTCTATGTAATGTAAAATATACTTAAACTACATTTCCTAGCAATTAATATATATTTACCAGTCAATTCCCACATAAAGACCTATACAGAGCATCCCGCAGTTTAAATTAGTGATAATTTACATACTGTTTCGGTATGATCGGGGAGGCTTTCCCATTACAGTTACCAGCTCCAAAAAAACTCTGCCAGGCAGACGAGCTCAAAGTCAGCTCCTATGTCAGAGGATGAAATAGAGCGCATACAGTTACTCACAGTCAGAAAACAGGTCTACACTGAAAAACAGTCCACGTTCCAACATCTATAAACAAAGAAAAAACAGGGTATTGAAGAAGACATGGTATATTATTCTTCGGCTACCTCTTTTTAAATCATGTCATAAGAATGTGAAACAGTATTTACCATGCTAAGGAGAGATTTTGCTTCAACAGGCCCTTGGTTAGTGCCACTCTGCTGCAAGGAGACTTGTGCACACAACAAGTCCCCAGACCCAGCACTAGATACCACAGCACTATTGCCAAGTCTTTAGCCAGAAAAGTCTCTATTTGCTGTCCTAAATGGTGCTAGAATGCGCCTAATGGTGTGATTGCCTAATTTGCATATCCAGCTGAGGCAGACTCGGAATCCCTCTGATTGCTTTTTCTCTTTAGCTGTCTAAAGCAGTGCAGAGGGATATTGGGATAGCTTGGAGGAAATTACCTGGGTGGGGGTTGAGAGTGCTATGGAAAATTTTATAGAAACAAGTAAACAAAATACATAAAATTCAGCCATACCAGTTGGTGGCGGCAATTTTACCAACCTCCACCAAGAGTCTGAAAAAGCTTATCATGATGCCCAGTGCAGCTGCATGCTCTGACACAGATCTGGCTTTGCGTTAAAAAAGATAGGACTCATAATGCCTGATTTTAATTAGCTTGCCTGATGCTTCAACCAACTCACGAAGAAGTAGAAAGCTGTGCAGATACACACCAAGGAGGGAGGTGCACAAAGGAAGAGCATGAGGTGATTTAGGACAGAAATAGCAGCAGTTTTACAAATGTGTATTTCATTTGCAATCTGGATTTGAATTTGAGATTTTCTCTCTCTCTGCTGTGGCTTGCAACCCGCCAGTTCTGGATGACAACAGCAGACAGTGAGAGAGATTTGCAAGCGAGCTTACCGATCCACTCGTTTCTCACTCAAGAGGACAGGGTTTGGTGCAGGGTTTTCGCCAAAGTCCTCATCAACACAGAAAAAAGTTTCTAGATTTGGTGCTAGTTGTCTTAAAAAAAAACAGAGTTCTGAAAAGTTGCTAAATACAGCAATAAAAGCTCTAAGTTGGCAACACTGTACCACAGTTGATCCTTGTCTCTCGCTGAACAATTATCAAATTCACTTATCGTCTTATCATATTGTATTGACCTTAGAAACATGAATATAACCTTCTTTCACTCAGTTGTACTCTGTTCATCCTATAGATTCAGTAAAAAAAATATTAGTTGTTGTTTATTATTTAATTTGATAACCTTCCTCTCTACATTAAACATTATACAATCAAAAATTGTTCATTTACTTGATCTTTGAAAATTGACATTTTGAGAAAGCATTTAACCCTGATTAGAATCTTTCCAGAACTTTTTCACTGACCTGTCCCCTGTTCTCCTTTATCTTTGTGATAAATTTTGTTCACTATTGTAAATACTGTTTTAGGCAAGGCAAGGAGATTTTATTTGTATAGCACAATTCAGTACATGGATAATTCAAAGTTCTTTATATGAATTTCATCATAAAATACAAAAAAAAAAAAAAGCAGAGTAAAAGCAATCATAGGTTCAAGCACCTGCCTGGAGACCTACCCTCTTTCTCCTATTTCATTTCCTGTCTTCCTTATGACAAAAATAAATGCCACTAATGCCTAAGAAATATAAAAATAAAAAGAATGTTTTACACAGGTGGACTTCCAAAGAGAGTTAATGAAGAAAACTCTCTCTCTATATATATATATATATACATTTCACATTTTTCAGATATTTATTTGGGGAAAGAATCCTAAAACAATCTATAATTTCTTCTTTAAATTCATATCTGTGCTTACTTTTTTTGTTGGTCTTTCATTATAATCAAAATAAAAAAAAACCCATTAAACTAGCCTAGATACTTCATGACTATTGTTAAAGGTATTCAATAAGATTAAAAAGCTTTTTTTTGTTCTTTTTCTAATGTCTGGATTCCGTATGTCTGCTAAGTTATTTGTCTAATGGTACTACAATTATAATTACTTTTTATCATAAGCCATTGCCTAAAATTCCTATTTTAGAAATCATATTTTGAAAGGCTTGACAGCCTGCATAGATATCCGCTGACAGATCAATATTCGGGGACTTTTGCTCAAGATCCTCTGCAGTGCCTGTAATATATTTTTGGGCTGCACGTACTGTAGGTGTCATATTGTTTTCAGGGTCATAAGTCATTGCTACGACATGATTAATGGCTAAACTTGTTTAAATAAATCACAGTTTAAGCACAGTATTCATCACCTTCTGTTTTTTCTTCTTCGCCCATCATTAGGGAGCACACTCCCTTGAGTGATGTACAGTGCAATCAGCACATTGTTGCAGTATACTTAGTCAGCACATTGTTTGATGATGATGTTCTAGCTTGTGAGGTGCTTTTTTTTTTTGTTTGTTTGTTTTGGCTGTTAATGCTTTTCACAATCTTTTGTGATAATATCTGTGCTAGTGTAATATAGGTTTTGCCCATTGACTGCTGGCTTGTATTTCATTTAAAAAGCAACAATGGGTAATGTGTAGCCACTGGGGACATATCTTTAAATTCCAGGTTCGGTGCCCCTGAAAGTAACTGGCAACACAGCACTTTCACAAAATAAAATGTCTACTTTGGTTTTGGGGAATCTGTTAGCAGATATCTTTGAACCATCAGATTAAGAAGTCATGAGGTAGTTTTAAAGACAAGGCCACATTCACTCCTCTTGATTAAATGCTACATGCTCCTAGTATATCACTGGCTAATTGTAAGTGCCAGCTCTTGTCAAAGTCCTTCCCCCCTGCTGTGATTGTAACTGTCTTCTTGTCGTCGCAAAAAACTGGAGACTGTACCATGAGTTGGTTGATTGGTTGGTTGTTTGTTTGATTGATTGATTGACTTTATTGATCTCACAGTGGAGAAATGTACTCGTTACATTGGCTTAATAGTCAAAAAGTAAAGGGGTGCACAAAATAAAATATATTAAAGATCAAGAAAAGGATAACAAACTCATAATGGATTGAGTGTTGGTATCAGCGCTGAAGTGCAAATGCTTGGAGGTGTAATTATGTATGGATAAATGCATAAACGATGGGGAAACAAAAGACTTACTCAAATGTGTGTAAAATGAGGCCCAGCAACGCATTCTTTAAGAATGCTTGAAGATACAGCGACCCAAGAACAGAGTGAGTGAGAGAGGGACAACTACAGGTGGTGCCAAGGCTTAAAGTAAAAAGAAAAAAGAAAAAAAGGATTCTGAGATTCAACTTTTTTTGCGATGGCTAGGGTTGTTCAGTGTAAATGAATAATTTTTGAACAGGAATTTTTTGTCAAAATAAACACCATTCTTTTATTGAATGATGATTTTTTTTCCCATTATCATTAAACACCAGTTCTAATGCCTTGTGAACTTTAACTAAGTTCCAATTAAACTGCAGACTCTAATAGGAGTGGGTATTATCAAAGACTTCAAAATACTATGTGTATAACGATACCAAGGTCTCAATTAGTATTGCTTTTGGCTGCCTGTTTACTTTTTAGTTTTTGTTTAGTCTTTATGTGAAACGGAAATTTTAGTTTTTATAAATTTTAGTCATACAGTATTCACCAGTATTCACATCATTCACCAATACACCACAAACAACGCCCAAACTAACAACAACAGCATGTCTTCAAAGAGCTCAATCTATCATAGGCTTTTCTTGCAGCAACTAATCAATGGCCATTGAAGTCCTAAAGCCAACATGGTACTAGAGTTAACCAACCAACCATTCACAAATAACAGAAACAAGGCATAGACGAGGTTAAACATAAAACTTAATCTTTAAAACATTCTCAAGAGGCACAGGTTAACAGTGGCAAAGGGGAATGTTGCCGGTTTGATCCACACAGCCTGCACTCAGGGTCCCTGAACAAGACCCTTAATCCCACACTGCTCCCTTGACTTTTCTCTGTGTTTTTAGCAAATTTAGCAACTAAAAAGCAATAATTGTGAAAGCAGCAATAATTCCACTCTGCTTTTCTTAGTGCTGTCTCATAGGCATAGACACCTGCAGCTGTCTTATCCTAAAAGCTCAACATGCAGTGATACTGCGTACACACCAAACGCTTATCCAGCATCAAAAAGAACTCCAACGCCTCAAGTTGGATGCTTCTGCTCATTGAAGTCAGATGCACATTAATGGCATTTTTATGTGCAGATATCAATGTGCGATCAGTAAAGTTTAATTATTATTATTATTATTATTGCCTATTTTTAGTTGTGGTTCAATCTGTGGTGTTTGACAGGGTTGTCGTTTTGCAAAAACTTATCTCTGCTTTCTCACCAACATCACATGTTGAATTTCTAGCTATTTGTGGAATTAAAATAAGTCCTTAAAACGCTTTTATCTATTTATCTGCCACTGTTTAGGCAACGCATCACGCTGTGTTTGGCAGTTGCATACTGACACATTATGTATATACCAGGTGGAAGAAATGCATGAATTTTCTTGTTAATATCCATTACAACCTGGAGAGACTCACACAGAGAAAAGTTCCAATTAGAAAATATTTAATTTATCCATACAGGTAACATAATCATATTCTTCAAAAATATTTATATCTAAGGAAAACCTTAAAGAAAACATTTAAGACTGATAAGTCTGGAGTTTTGTTTGTTACAGAGTGCAGTCTCTTTCTAATTTAAAGTAAAAAAAAAAAATAGTGGATACATGTTACATGAAGAATAATGTAAATCCAGCACAAGCTTCTGATTAGTTGAAGCGTGGCCTGTTAAACTTCATGTTCTTTGAGTGACAATTGCTTTTATCTGTTCCATATTGAATCAGCAAACCCTCTTCTGCAACTTTAGTATTTATTATTAGTTGATGTAGCTTTAAATGGTTGACCAGTGAGCATATTAATTCTCTTTATAAATCCAAATGTGCTGCACATTTTAATTAAGCATTTATACAGTAACTTTCAGCCAAACCAGTAATGATCAGATGTTGCCAAATACTCATCCTGAAAGCAAGTTTCTTCGTGGATATAATTTACCTGCTTTATTTCAGACCCTGGAACAATCTGAACTGTGTAAAATATTCGGTTAACTTGGATATTGTTTGAGATATCTATCAAAAGAAGAAAGGTTTTCTCTTTTGAATTCCAATATTTTATTTCTCTTATTGCACTTTTTGGATCCTGACATAAAGAGGACACCTTAGGACAGGAAGAATAAGAAATCACTTCATAAGAGAACACACTCACATACTAATCTGACAGTATGAGTTCAAAGACTTCCTTTAACAATCAAAATTCAACCCTTTGCTTGGCCACCCACAAAACAGTAAAGTTCAATCTACAACTATAATCATATGTTAATAGTTTTAAATAAACATTTGTCCAGAATTTCAGTTGAGGGTAAACTGTAGTTATTGTTGACACTGTATATTTTTCTTTCTAAAACGCCTACGCTTTTCGACTTCAAAGTGCCTGTTTTATTAGACAAGCCAAGTAAAGCCCAAAGACATTTAGAGTCATCAAAAATGGATAAAAGCAGAATGTGCTCCACAGTCTGAAGCCACTAAATATACAGAATGTTTGTCTAATAAATAACTTAAATACATAATTTAAACATTACAGTTTCAAAGATGTTTTCTTTCTGGTATGAAGCAATTCAACTCTAATCCCACCAAAACTTTAAGCTTGCAAAGACTGAATAAATTAAAAGAAATCTAAGGTGACAACCAGTTTTTCTAAATTGTTTGACCATCATGAGAACATTTGGAGTTAATTTTGAAAAAAAAAAAAGAAGAAGATTTGCTTATAGTTTGACCTGCTTTAGTGTAAATAAAAATGAGTAGCAAAACAAGAGCATGACCTGATGCCACAACTACAGTAAGCAAACATTGTATGATAAAAAATGAGTTTTAAGTATAAGGAAAAACATGAAACAGATAAAGATATATCTCTTTATAATGCATGCAACATGCATATGTTTACCAATTTTTGCCAGGCTGTGCGATCACTTCAAATGTAAATGTTACTAAACAGATCAGAGAGAAAAAACAGGTCTTGCTGTTAAAGCAGTTTTATCTGGACTGAAAGCTTGCTGCTGGTAAGAAACAGGAATACGATGTTAAGGATCTGTATTAATTAATTGAATATGCTGTATTTTCTGAAGGGCAACATAAGTCTGCTGACTGATTTTGTGGAAAGATTAAAGAAATTCATGGAAAAGAATCAGCCCAAGAAACGTGAAGATCAAGGATCATTATTTTTTGCAAAAATCATTCTTTTGATAAAGTTTCCTGAATTTCTTCTGCTACAGTGGATATACATTGTCTACAAACCTCCATGTTGAGGTTAGCGTAGTGTGTTGGACGCCCCAGTGCGTAAAATCTGCTCTTATCCAGTGGTTTGCTAAATAAATTACAAATGACCAAAAAGCAAGCTCTGGTGCCTTGCCATTAGGCTGGTTATAACTACAAAAGAAACCATGGGGTGTCATTATTGTGACAATCTCAAAGTCCTGCACAAGTGCAAGTGTCACCACATAGTTTAACAGTAGACCACCCCAACCGCAATACTTGATTTATGCAAGCAAAAAACTAAATTAGTGAAAAAATCTCCCATTAAGGGGATGTACTGTATATGTAGGGCTTTGTGTTTGATTTCCTACAAATATAGAATGCATTTAAGGTGTTGCAGCATTCAAAGTATGTGTGCTGTTTAACAGACAGTACATGCTTGGTGCCAAAACTAATTCTTGCCACTATTTAAAAAAAGGTATTATTTTTGGAGTGAACAACAATAGTTCCAACGTCATCCTATTCCTTCACCACTTTGTTAAATTAAAGCATTATTACTTTCTTTTCACTCCCCATCAGTTTATGTGCACAGATATGCATTGTAGGTTTACAGTTGTACCATACTGCTTTTACGTTAGATAATGGATTCAGCAGTACATAGGATGATTGGCTTTGTGTAAATTAGTCCACTTGCAAAGAGTACAATTTGAATGTGAACAGAACTGAACCTAATAAAACATCTCAGATTTTGCTTCTGGTTAGATTGTAGGTATTTTCTGTTGTGAATACACCTCATATTATTAAATTTTAAGAAACATCCTTGCTATATTATAGTAAATGTATGCATTCAATCAGGGAACGTTTTTTATAAAATAATTCACAACTTTTAAAATTCAGTTAAAATACGTTGGTTTACAGTACTGGGGTCCCACAGGGAACAGTGCTGGCACTATTCCTCTTCACCATCTACACTGCAGACTTCTCCATCAGTTCCAAACGCTGCCACCTCCAGAAGTTCTCTGACAATTCTGGCATAGTTGGCCTCATCACAGGTGGGGTCAACTCAGAGTACAGACAGTGGACCCAGAACTTTGTGCTAGCAGAACCACCTTCTGATTAATGCAGGAAAAAACAAGGTGCTAGTGGAGGACCTACGCAGAAGCAGATCGACCCCACTGACACCGCTGAACTTTTAGGGAATGGACATTGAGATAATGGACTTTTAGGTGTTCACCTGAATATTGAACTGGACTGGATGAGGCTCTGTATAAAAAAGGTCAGAGCAGACTCTTCCTGCTCAGGAGACTGAGGTCTTTTGGAGTGCAGGGTGCACTCCTAAAGACCTTCTATGTTACTGCTGTGGTATCAGCCATCTTCTATGGAGCTGTCTGTTGGAGCAGTGGCTTATCTGTTGCTGAGAGAAAGCGACTGTATAAGCTGATCAGAAAGGCCAGCCCTGTGATTGGATGCCATCTGGACTCAGTGAAGGAGGTGGGAAACAAAAGAACCCTAACCAGAATAACATCTCTGTTGGAAAATGTCTCCAACCCCATGCATGAAGCTGGTACAGAACTGTAGAGCTCCTTCAGTGACAGACTGCTGCACCCTAAATGCACCAGGGAGCGTCATCACAGATCCTTCCTCCCAGCAGCTGCAAGACTTTAGAACCACCACTGTTCCCAACAACCTCAATAAGTTTTTACATTCATGCTGATTTTGCACAGTTTCTTCCTTAGTCAGTTAAATAACATGCTTCTGTCATTTTGCACATCTCTGATGTTGCTGCTATTTTCAAATATCCATTACTGTAAAAATGTCCACAGGTGTATATGGGTTATTTATTCTCCAGGTGCACAGTATTTATATTGTTAAAACAGTATTTCATTTGCGTTATTTTTTAACTCTTCACTATTATATTATTCTTATGCATGTTTCTAAGGTGCACATTTGGGTGATGATTTTTCTATAATCTTTTTACTGCTGTAAACACCAGAATTTTCCCATTGTGGGGCAATAAAGTAATTTTCTATTCTTTTCTAACAATTCTTTCTCACAAATATGTAATGGTTCTGGGTTATTTTTCAAAATATGTACTTCTCCGTGGCCACGTATTTTTCTTTCTGTTTTTTTTCTGCAATGCTCCTGAGGCCCTCTTGCTATTTTATTTTGCTCTTTTATAAATAAGGTATACTGAATTTTGTATTTGTAACATGACTGAAGTTTAATAATTTCCTAATTGCCTAATTAAATTTTTTTTTAACACTTTGACTGAAACAATAGCCAAGGTACATGCATTCCTCACTTATTGTTACACAAATAAAACTAAGATCTTAAGAAAAGTTGGCTTATTTTATAAGTTTTTATTTTGTTAGTTTTTTTCATTTCAACAAAGCTTCAAATACCTAAAAAACTTGATTGAGCCCAGATGTCACATTCAACTTTAGGTGGAGTAAAGCAAGATTATTTGTATGGCATATTGCAGAAGTAAGCCAATCCAAAGTACAGCTTATGTTCAGAACATAGGAACAGCTTAGAAAATTGCATCCACACAAGTGTACACAGTACCAATGACGATGCTTTTGGACATATGCCAGGCACGTTGGTGGCACTGCTGTTGTGTTTACCTTGCTCATGGGAGGTAAACAAAGCAACACGGTAGCAAGAAGGCACGTGCTGGATATAGATGAGGATGCAACTATGACATCCCTTTTAGAAAAAAGATTGTCTTTTAAAGTGAATAATTTCGTTGAAGTGGTACGCAGGATATGAGAATCATAAAGCTCCATTCAGACAGTTTTTATCACATTTGCTATTGGCAAGGATTTAAGTGTTCTTACCAATTTGCTGAATTCAAACCATGGTTCCTGTTTGAATACTATAATCTATATGCATTTCTTTACACATTTAATTATTGAAAGCTATCCAGATTTGGTACATTTACTTTCTACTAGAAGAAGTGGCTGGGGAGAGGGAAGTCTGGGCCTCCCTTCTTAAGCTGCTTCCCCCGCGACCCGACCCCGGATAAGCGGAGGAAGATGGATGAAGATGGATACTTTCTACCATTGTTAGAGTTCCTTTTGTGGACCCCACTACTGTTAGGGCTATCATTTGCTGAATATGGATTGGCCTGCAACTCGCATGTAGGATACACACTGAAACATAAAACTAGCATTTTGAAAGTTGTCCATTCTGTGACCTGTTTTCAAAAATGATTGTTCATAGTTTGTCTAATCTGTTTGGGTGCACAGCTTAAATGATAAATTACGCTTGCAGGTAATCTTGTGTCTATGTTGATCATTCCTTAACGAGCCACAGATTTTCTGTATTCCCCAGAGCCTTGCTCTGTTTTGTTGTTATTTTTGTGTAAACAGCAGTAGGTGTTTGATGGCTTTTTAAACAATGTTCTCCTAGTGAAACACTCCTTCTTTCTAGGAGCGCATTGTGAAGTGAACATCAATGAGTGTCTTTCCAGCCCATGCCAAAATAATGGAAGATGTATTGATGAGACTAATCAATATCACTGCTGGTGTCCTGATGGCTTCATAGGGCTCCACTGTGAGTCCAACATTGATGAATGCATGTCAGCTCCGTGTCTTCATGGGAGGTGCGTACTTTTCCCTTTCTTTCAACAAGAAAATAATGGTTATTGGATAAAATTATAAAATGACCCCTTGCCAACAAGGCAGGAACTACTTTTATTTTGTGGTCATACTTAAGTCACGATTATCAACTTAGCTAAAGAGAGATTATTACATTCCAAACATTATATTGATTTCTGTATAAGCTTTCTCCGTGACATATCCATCAATAAGACTTTCATTAAGAAAGCTTCATATATATATATTTTTTTTCTGCTTTGCTACGGGACCCGATTTTGACCTTATCTGTTTTTCTCCCCCAGCTGTAAAGATGGAGTAAATTCATACACCTGCCTTTGTAAACCGGGTTGGACTGGCATCAGATGTGGAACAAACATTGATGTGAGTTTAGTTTAATTAATAAACCTGGTGGGTTTTCAGTAGAAAATGCCAGGAGCCTTTTGTAGTCTTTGTGTGGCCTTTGGTATCATTACCTCTATTGACGTGTTTGTGAGATAAGTCAATTGGTCTACCAGGATCATGTAAACATTGTAGAAATACCTGATTAAAAGGAATTGGCTTAGTGGAAAGCCTAATTGATTTAAATCAAAGCTCTCTGCTGGACTCCAGAGATAAAATATAGAATTGCTTACTGGCTTTCTGTATATTCAGTAAATTAACTATTAACAAATTACTTTCCTTGGTGTTTAGCCTAAACTAAAATTATGGTATACAATCTTCTATGTTGTGTTGTTGTCAGTTGAACCTACAATATCTTTCAGGACTGTGCCTGCAATCCCTGTGTAAATGGAGGCTCCTGTGTGGATCTCATTGATAAATACGCATGTTTCTGTCTGGATGGATTCACAGGAAAGACTTGTGAAACTGACATAGATATTTGTAAAGACACCTCTTTTAACGTCTCACTGTGCTTCAATGGAGCCACCTGCATCGATGGTGAAGGATCAAACTTCACTTGCATGTGAGTTTGCATACTGCATTTTTTGTTTCTTTGACATTCAATGATTTTATGTAGACTGAGAAAAGCAAATATTTTTCAGTTGACATATAACTCCAAGTTATCTAATATTTAATTAAATAGATTTTGGACTGCCATGTCTTGTGCTTCTTCTAAGACACACGCCCAACACGCTGTGTCTTAGTAGAAGAAGTCTGGTTCAATCTTAACTCATGGAAATACAGTAAGCTCTGCACATATATGGAATACATTCACAATTACCATTCAAAATATCATAATTTTTTAACAATTAGATAATTCAACTCCACACCAAATACTTCATTTTAAAAACACTTATCTAGGCCAGTGAAACTCAACTATAACTTAACTGCTCTTATATTCACAAAGTAAACGACAAATAAAAATGGTTGAAAACCTAAGTCTATAGCACCTGACAATACCTCTACCCGAACTAGCAAACATCTTACACCATAAATAAGGCATGACTTTACTGTACCTTTAAACAGGCAAAGTCAACTTCAGCTAAAATACTTCTAAATTTTTGGCTTGTTATAATCTCCCTAACAGAAGTTATAATAATAATAATAATAATACATTTTATTTAACAGTGCCTTTCTAGACACTCAAGGTCACTTTACAAATAATACAAAAAATAAATAAAAAGAGATGAAAATACAAAATACAGATACAGGAACATAAAACAACAGAGAACAAAAAACAATTATGGATAGGGAAAAGAGCAGTGTATTCACAGATAAGCGAGCTGGAACAGATGATCTATTCCTGTTTTTAGTAGGCAGTTCTAAAGTGATGACACAAATGAACAATACAATTTTTCTTCAAAACTAGTCCATCAGTAGACACGCAAAATGTGGAGTAGATATAAGGGAAGTGACCAAATGTCTGCGCTAACCTCTAAATTGAGCACTATATAGGGGTTACACCATTTTATATGAGCATGTGAATGTCTCTTGGATGAAAAAGTAGTGCACTCTGTGCACCCCTCACAAAGAGTCATGGGATTTGATTTGGGGGCAAGAGAGAACAAGGATGGTGCTATGCTTCTAAGGTACTATGCGAGGAGCCGAGTCACTTGACTAAGGGGGGTTGAAAAGTAGAGATCATCTGTTCGAATGGTCAATTCACTTAGAGCATTCTATAGCCCCGTTCTATATAGTGATTGACGGGTTAGGGCTGACATTCAGAAACAGCCAATGATTCACTACTGATTCACATATTCCAGGGAGTGCACATGAGTACAATTTATTCTAGTAGAGTTCTTTATAGAATCTCAAACATCACACATATTCAGTTTGAGGCAGATTTGAAAATGCATGTCGGATTTACAGCCAAACATATCCAAATGGCAAGAGATGAAAATTCAACACTGCAACACTATAAGGTTCAGCAAGAAGTCGGTGTTTAAAGAGGGTTTAGCAGATTTTTTGTTTCTTTTATGTTGTGTCAAAACTTGTGTGAACTGCAGTGTAAAGAGAAAAACTCCACCAGTGAATGACGAGACTTCCTGTTTATAGGGGTTGTGCTAAACTGATGTCAGTTAAAGCGCATCTGTATCTTTTGAATGCTGGTCTGATATGACCAACAGGAACTGTGATGAAGCTCTTAACTAGTGCGTGTAAGTTATTACACCATTTTCTTTTTATCAATTGAAGTTAGATCATGACCATACCCAGATGCTTTGATGCAGGGTGAGGTGATGCAGTTTCTGGAACATCCAAATTATTCCTGAAAAACTGTCTGGATCCTGTAAAGTGATGGCGAGGGGACTTGTTTGGCTATCTACTCAGGTCTCAGTTTTTTTTTGAATTGGTGCATTCCGTTTAACCTATGGCTCCTGTCTTGAATCACCCAAGCGTTGGCTAGTTTTACGGCAAAATGTTGTGCTCCGGAGTATTAAATGATATCAGTGTTTTGTGGGAACAATTAGAAAAAAAAAGGATTTATTGGATAAAGCTGAACATAAAATATTGCAAAAACCCACATGAATCAGTAAATATTTCCGTCTGATTCAAAAACCTGTTCTTAAGTGCATCTTAATCATTTTAAAGTTGAAATCATTGTCAGTGATAGGGAGCTTAATTTGCTCCAATTAAAAATGCATCCAGTCTAATAATAATTGTTGCTGCAGTACATCTGTGCCTTGCATCAGTTCTTCAGGTTGTTTGCAAGTGAATCATTACTTTTTAATTGCCATCATGCTATGCCTTGAGTGATGAAGTGGATCTAGATACAAGATGAATGCAGGGCTACTATGCCAATTCGACTCAGCAGATCCTCGGTTGCTGTACAGTTAATTACTTTGCCTAACCTTGTGCTGTTGTGCTGCTATATGCTTGATGTAATGATTTATATGACAATGAATACTGTTACTCCAAGTAGTGTGATGCTGTTTACAGTGTGAAGTGATGACACAGTGCACTGCCTGGGTAGCATGTTTTAAATGATGCTTCTCTGATTTAGAGTTGCTTCTATAATATTACATTACAGGGATGCAATTTGTCCTTTGAATTTGCAAATAAAATGAATGGGCTTTTGTTTATTGTTTTAGCTTGATGTAGAGAAGCTGCAAGAAAAAATAAAAGTAAAATTATTGACACCATTGAATATGAAATAGAAAGGTAGAATCTCATAATTTAAGATAATATGACCTCCTAAGTGTTGTACAAAAACTCCCTGTAAAAGATATTAAATCCTAAAGTCATTTTGTGGGTTTACAATTATAAATTGTTAAAGGTATTACTTTATAGCAGATGTAGAATTTCCCAAGGGATGTTTTAGATTCCGTAAACCCAGCAAGACTTCATGCTTTTTCTTTACATTTTCCGTTTTGACCTTCTACAGTCTGCCTTATTATTTAGCATTTGTCTTGCTCCCAGTTGGAAATTCATAGAGGTTTAATCCTTAGATTTTTGGCCTCCTTGGCCTCAGATTTGCAGAACCTTTGATGCATGATCAAGCTCTCTGTCCATCTGGAAAATCACAGTTTTTCACCAGGGGGTAGAAACACAGTGGGATGGATGTGCAGAATTTAAAAGTGATTTAATTTATACAACAAATAGCTTATTTTCTTATATACCTTTCTTAAAAATAAAATAATAAAGGAAACTGTTTAAAAAAAAGGCATGCGTGAAAATCAGCATTTAATTTATTTGGGTCAATTTAAAACAATATTTCTGAATTAATGAAACCCAACAAGCCAAAAGAGTTGAATTTTTTTTGTCGCATTGACCTAAACATTTTATGGATATCAGTTCATGTTTTATTAATCATTTTGAATTTCCAAACTTCTGCACAATCATCACATAACGAAACAATATAATGCAGTAAACAAAACAGAAACATTTACATTTTTCTTCAGATCATTTCCAGACAAGTTCATCATTCAAAAACTTTAGCATTCTGTTCATACCACCATATTGTTAAATGCCAGCAAATGAGTCAAATGTAATAAAAAATCCATGTTTGGAAGCTCTTTGCCAGGTGCATAAACAGAGCAAACCACAACAAAATTTGGTGCTCTGTTAATATTTGATATTTAATATTTTTGTTGCTCTACACTTTGTTGCACATTTTATAATTGAACGTATGGTAGGGAGGGAAAGGCATATGGTGCATGTCTGTGGTTTAAAATAGACAAATTGACCAGATTTTATATATAGTATTTTTTTTAACCCTGAGAGATGCAATCTTTTTGTCAAAACAGTATGTAACTGTCACATACGATAGCAACCCATCTTTCAATCGTGGTTCAACTATTAGCCGTTTTTTTGTTTTGGTTTACTTTTTGTAGTAAGCTAATCTTTTTTATTTATCACTGTCATTCAACTTATTTAATATATGACCTAGATAAATGATAGTATAATTAAAAACAATTTTAATAACAAGAAAATTTCAACGTGATTGTTTATTTCCTTCCAATACCTTCGAATTATCATCTGAAAAATTTCCACAAGCTGCTCCATTAGTCGCACAAAATCTCCAACAGACATCTCGACAGCGTATAGCAGATGCCACTCTAGGATGTGATGGATAATTTCAACATTTTTTGTTTGTTTGTTTTCAACAGAATTAATTTTTAGCTGGGCATACACTTTACAAGTTTTTGCTCTTTTCGGGCTGATTTTCCAGGGGCGAGAGAATTTTTTTTGGAGCCGAGCCAAGTTTTAGCCTCATCATGCATCCTGCGTTATGTGATATACAGGGAGTAAGGGAGGGGCGATTAGCCTGTCACGACCACCTTCCAATCAGGAATCGTTAGGTCGGGAGAAATTCAGTTAGCCCTTGTAAGGTGTTAGTGGGGAAATCCTGCTGTTGAAGCAGAGCTACGAGCATCTACGAGCCGATTTACTAAAACCTCATGCACTGTACATATGCAAACAGGATTTTTTCTTCCAGATTGACAAGTCCGACGTGTGGTTTTTGGATGTGAAGTGCGAGCAGCTAAATCGCATCAGAGCATCTGGCTGCACAGTGTAAGATCATGCATAATGAAGTGTTAACTTTTAAACCCTGCGATTTTGTTGTACAGTTTGAGCTGTAGCTGAGAACAACAATTGCAAATATCGCACAGAGTATGCCCGGCTTATGTGTTACTGATCTCTATAAAGGACCACTAAAGCTTGCACTGTTTCCCAAATACTCTGTATTTCAGTTATTTCTGGATGGTTTACTAAAGACAAGCTGTTTGTTGGCGACTAGTTCCTCATCATCTGTCCAGAATGTTTGACATTACCATAGCTCGATTACTTGACCTTAGTCCAGGCACTGCGCATAAGCTTGTCAAAGTTTACCCTCCAGGCTCTTTCTAGTTCTTGTCTGAGGCCTTGGTATTTTCCAATTTCTCATGTTCTTTTTTCCTGATGTTTCCATAATTTGTGATGACCACATTAATCACTACAGCCATCCTCTGCTGCATATCAATGATCACAATGTATGTTTGGTTGGCCACAGCCATTTTGTCTGCATCTGAAGTATCTGGAAATCCCACAGGATCTTAGCTCTGTCCTTCCAATTTCAATCACAAAGCTTTCACCTCTAAAAAGTAAAAGAAGCCTATGGACTAGAACCACCAGGCTCCAGAAATGCTTCTTCTCCACAGCTGTCAGGCTCCTGAACGCCTCCTGACACCAACTATAAGGACTGTACCCCCCACCCAACCCACACATACAATACATGCATAGTCACAACAACCTACTACTGTAATCCGACACCATGTATATGTATTTCTCAACTAAAGCTGTATATAATCTGTAAATCTTTTATCCACTATTATCTCCCATTATCTTGCATTATAACCCCATTAATATATATACAAAATCCATATCCTAACTTTCCTGTATAATCTGTATCTACAGTAGCTTCCCCTATTTATCTATTTTATAGCCTCTTACAATTACTTTCTGTTTATATGTACATTTAATTGTTTTGTACTCGTGACAATGTAATGACAATAAAGTTAAATTCTATTCTAATAATTTTCATACCAAGATTGCTTATTATTCTATGTGACATAATTCAACATTGTAATCAATTCAACAAAAAATTACCACATAATATTCTAAGTTCTGATGCCCTACTTTGAGGAACACTGCTCTAGAGAGTCTGATTGCCTGATAAACCAATCAATATCAGGAAACCTTGGTGATTCCTTTTAATTCTTCCATTTCAACATCCTCCAGCAGAGCAGCATCCATACCACACCATCACGTATGGCTGTCACAGCAGTTTTAAAGTGTTTATAGCTTTCAATGTGAATGCCTTACAGGTAGTTAAATTTGATCTGTGGTGCACCTCACCTTGTTGATCATCGGCGAGAGGAATGTGATGTGAGAAAACATTTATATATTGCGCAAGCTTGGTCCTTGTATATATTTATGGTTGACCAGCACAAGCACGAGCTACACAGCAATATTGATGCTTATGATGATGTCGATCTATGAGTGTTTCATATATGATAGTCGATGAACGTCTGAGAGGTCTTAAATCTGGCTTAAATTCTCCACCTCACCATCTGTCATTGTTTTCTGCTCTCCTTCAAAATGTGTGCATGTACTTGTCAGAGTTGGTATGAGGGACCAGACGTTTCCAGACCAACATTTATTTGATAGATCACAATTTTTGTGTGAAAAGTAACTTATCCAAGTTTAAGGCCTCATTTTGTGGGTGCTTGACAAATCAAATCTCTGATGAATATTCTCCTTTACCATTCTTCAAAGCTTGATTTTAGTTTCGAGGGCTTCTCACAAAGAAAATATGATGATTGAAGGAGGTGCTTTGCATTATATACCAGGCACTAATTAAAGGTTATAAAGTAGAGCGGTGACCTTTTGCTTTATATTAATAAATAGCACATTGTGAACATGGTTCTAATATTAAATGGATCAAATGTATTTGAAATTGTACTACTTACATTATTTTTCTCCTGTCAGGGTATTTTTTTTCCTTTGCCATGATTTCCTCTCTAAATTTGATCTAAACTTCCAAACTAATCTGTTGAATTGATCAAAATTGAACTGGCTGACTGCTTCCTTTGTTAATTTGTTGCAAAAGAAGTCATTCTTACGCACAGTATTTCAAACTCACAAAAAAGTGACAGCCCAGAGAGATTGCCTAATGGTTTATTTAAACTATCATTTTTTTAGTTGTCCACCAGGTTTCATGGGGGATTTCTGTGAAGTGGATATAAACGAATGTTGCTCAGCGCCGTGCCAGAATGGTGCTGTTTGCCAAGATCTTATTAATAGCTACGTCTGCCACTGCAGGTCAGGTGAGTCATTCTGATATCCTGTGATTTTCTCAGTTTGCCTCAAAAATAATACAGTAGTTTTTCCAGTTCTAAGATCTTTTAAAGGCAGCCTTTCCAGTTGTGAATACTTTAACATAACCTAAATAGCATTAAGTCTTTACATCTTAGTGAGCAAGAAGACTTAAGTCTCTATAATGTCCTAGATGTGGTAGAGGGGAGCTTAAAGGCTGTAGTAACTTACAGATCACCTTGCAAAAAGTCTGCTGAAAGGTTACTATCATGTCTACATACATACTGTCCTCAAAGCTACTCTGAGGTCACTTTTCTCCACGGTGATATTTACTGTCATACAGTAGGAAAAAAAACAGTGATTAAAGAACAAAATGACCTTATCTCGTTGAAATGGATGTGGCATCTTACTCTTTAGTGAAAGCCTTTTCTTGTCCCTGTATGTGTGTGTGAACCCAAAAAGAAGCAAATCAATGTAAGCGAATCTGATTGATATTCACTTCAGAGGGTGGAAGTGAGAGAGCACAGGCTCACTACAGCACTCTGTGGGCTTTTGTTCCTGGCAGGTTGGACAGGCCTTCACTGTGAGGATGACATTAATGAGTGCCTTCCACAGCCCTGCAACCAGGGGATATGCATCCAGAATGATCCAGGCTATGGCTACACCTGTTTCTGTCGTCCTGGATTTGTGGTGAGGCTCTTCCACTTTATACTCTTACCCTACCTCTTTAAACTAAACTTGGGTTAGTTACCAGTTTCCTCTGAAGTAAAAACTTTTAAGTCCTTTCTTGTCAGTCAAATAATTTGTTTAATCTTTTTCATTTTCTTGTTTCTTAATTATTCGATGAAAAAAATAAAATCATACTGTTATCTTTGTAAACATAGATATACTTAGGTTGTCTTGTACTTTCTACGATGATGTTTTTTAAATTTAAAAAGCTTTTAACCACTTTGACGATTCAACTGTAAACATCAGACCTCATTTAATAATTCAGTGTATGGTTGAACAACATATCTCATTGCTATCTAATTTATGTAAACAGGGAAGAAACTGTGAGCAGAACTATGATGACTGCCTGCCCAATCCATGTCCAGAAGCTTTTTCCTGTGTAGATGGCATAAACAAGTTTAGCTGCATCCCTCCCATTATGGTTCCTGTTCCCTTGGTGACGCCAAGCATGAACATCACCCACAGTTACACACCCGGAACAGTGATGTCAACGCTAAGCCCAGTACCAACTGCTGAATTATCCACAGGTATAGACCATGTTGTGTGCTTGTTAAAATTTTTAAGTGGAAAAATAGCGATACAAATGACGTGTCCTACTTCATATGTCACTTTAAGCTTATTATAATATTTCCTTTAGGGTGTTTTTTTTGTGCAAGAAGGAAACCTCATCCTTTATTCATATTTTCCATTTCCATTTACTTAGACAAACAAACTCTCTAGAAAATACAGAGATTGTTTTTCAAATTTCCCTACTAACTTATCAAAAAGTTCAAAACTATACAATTAAGAAAAAGCAAAAACAACAATCAGTCAAAAAGGTAAAGGTAAAAAGAACAGAAAATTGTAGTATATTTTAGAATCTTTTCCCATCGAAGGTGACATTAGGATAACTTCAGAAAACAATTTTACAAAAACTCACTTTCCAAGAAGTCCCCTTCAGTGGAAAAATCTTAAAACTATATGCTTAAACTGTAAAAACAGAAACCTTAAAATTACTTTCTGATCTTAAAACTGACTAGACTTTTCCTCTGTCACATCTATTATTTTTATGAAAATTAATTCAACAAGATGGGGATTTTATTTAACTGAAACTTTTCCTCCTCCTCTCTTCATATTCAGACATTTAACTACACTTAGACCAGTAGGCCTTTAAAAAAACAATTGTTGGTTGTTTTAAACTTCTGGTTTTAGAATTCAAATACACAAATTCAGGACTCCTAAAATTCTGATTAATCCTTGGCTTCTATTACCTAAAGGTGACCCTCATATTTTCACGATTACACAGTAAACCAGTGAGATAGGCTCTACGTCCCTGAGTTGAGAATTGTTTGATCCAATATATGCATTTAAAGGGGTCATAGAATGATTATATAGGGTATCTGGTCCTTAAGGTCTCTGAATAGGGTGTGTAACATTGGTTGAGCAGAAAATGGCATATTTGCTGTTCTATGCACCCTAATGCAAGCCCGGGTAAGAGCCCCAGAATGAAACAACAGTTTTTCTTCCTTTTATGGTATGCTAGTGAATACTCAAATGAGCTGTGAGCTGATTGGTTGGTTTACAATGAGCGAAGCTGCTTAGCAAAGACGCATCATAGCAGCAAGCACTCATTCACTGAAACATCAAATTGTTTATATGGTAGGGTGACCAGACGTCCCCTTTTTCCCAGACATGTCCTACCTTTCATAACTAAAAAATGTCTGGGGGGAATTACAAAATCGTCTGAGATTTTGGTCGACTACAGTGCAGCACGTTATCGAAACAGGGAGCCAGTGGGGGACAGAGCGACCGAACCTGACCCGGGGATGGTAGCTTCCCCCTGCCTTACTGGGCAGTCGGGGAGGAAGCATACTGTCGCCTGGTCGGGTTTGGTCAATCCATTTCCCGCTCGGGCCCCCCACGAATTGACGTCAATTCAGTGCTTCGTTTGAATTCGCCCATTTTATGCTGGAAGTTTAGAATTGTGAGATTTGCAGAGAAAGGAGGTATCGATGAGGTTTGACCTTCTTTGTACGTCCATTTCACACACCGAACTATCGTCATTCATCTATGACAATCTAAACTCAGTTTTGCATTCTATGACCCCTTTAAAACTCCCCAACATCAGCAAAACACTTTAGAACTATGCTCATTTCAGCTGGTAAAATAGCTTAACCACCCATAAAAAAACGAGTTCTGTGTTTTTGTGGGATCAAACTAAAATGTACTTTTTTGGCCATAATAATCATCTTATTTTCTAAAAATCTATAGGCATAACGGTTGGTGTGCATCCAAGCAATTCAGATCACAATGCCGAATAAGTTTAAGCACTTTGGTCGGGAGAAATAAAAAAAAAAAGTTACAGCAAACTCTCACATTTGAGAAGGTTATATAAAGGTATTCTAAACACTTAAACAACTAATTTCAAAGGCATTAGATTTTAATGGAATATATGTGAACTTATCAATAAGAGTTATGATTACATATTATCATATAATTTGGAGTTTCACCAATACAAACTTTGGTCAAACTCTTCCTTCTACATTAAAATAACATGGATGTTGGTTATACTGTACACACGTGATCTCTCCTTTGGCTCCTGTTCTATGAAGTGGAGAAGACTTTAATTTGGCCAGCAAGTCCTGAACAAATATCTAGGTTTCTTTTGTTTTATGACTTAAGTCTTTTCTGTTGCACAATTACTGTGCATGCAAGATATTTCCGTGCTGTAATTATATAGTCCTATGCCGTCATTGGGATGCCTCCTTCTTAGAAGCTCTCTTGGGTTGGGCTTGCGTAGCTTCAAACCCAGGTTTGAAATCTGTGACTGATGGGATTTTCAGTTACACTTGGCTTTGTATTTGTTTTATGATGAATTTTCTGTAAATTTTAAAACATCAAGACCTGATACTGATAAAGAAATCGGTATTGCTATTTCCACTGGCTTTGTTTCTAATAAGACACACTTATTAAAAGCAAAACTATTCATGATGGTATTTCTATTTTTCTTGCATTAATGTGTGATGGTTTAACGACTTATAATGTAAAAGGTGATTTTTTTATATTTTTTTAAATATTTCTTTTGAGAAATACTTAAGTGGTCTAACTAAATCTATTTATTATGACAAATGCGACAGACAAGGATACTGCCAAGTAGGAATCAAACAAGTTTCAACATTTTTAAAACATTAGTTTAGCTACGTGACTTTGAACTATTATTTATAAAGATAAACAATAAATGATGTAAAAGTGAGGCCAAATATAAGAGCCTGTTTTTGATAAATAAAAAATCCAGATCTACCATGTCCTTCAAAGCAAACTTAACGACTCACTTTGCCAAATTTGAATGAGGTGAGACTCCCTTAGAGTCCTACTTCAAATTGAATTTTTATAGAGCCATTTGAAAATAACATCGAATGATTTATTAGCTCTGAATCAGATCATCTTAGAAATGATATGCAGCTGTGTCTGCATTCTGTCTAAATCTGGTTTTGTGCTTTCTTCTAAATTGTGCTGCTCTGTTTTTATTTGAGTTAAAGGGGATTCTAACAAGTAATGTGGCTGATCAGTATTTGGTTGTACATCGTTAAGCTAAAAAATGACAAACACTAAACATAAATTGTTTTGCGTTATTGCTGTTTGATGCAGTCGTCTATGTAGGAGAAGGAATCTGTGAGTTCGGGACAGATTGTTACTCTGTGACAGATGAGGTCTGTCTATATCTGAGACTGTGCACAGAACTGTAAAACAAATCTACTGAACACAGACAAGCTTGAGCCAATTTATTGTGGCACTTTAAAAATCAGTAGGGGGCCCAATTGTTATTGAGTCCTCCCCACTGGACCTGATCCAGCCAGCTCTTGGTAAGCGCACCGATTCAGAAACGGTTAAAAGGTACACAAAAAAGGTGCAATAGAAAAACAAACCTGAGCCTTGGCACACTGAAACATTCTTTTGCTCTCCTACACAGAAGAGTATAATCAAAGTAAATAAGTTCTAAAGTAAGAGAAGCCAGAAACTCGTGAGTTTATCAAACTAGGTCACCATCTAAATACATGCAGTGCCCTTGGTGCTGCTTGAAATAGACTCAGTGCTCCTTTAAACCACAGACTGCTCCACAACCTCTGAAATATATATATCAAGTTAAAGTGATGTCAAAATATAAGAGGCATAATGGCATACTGAATGCATAAGATCTCTATTTTATCCTAATTCTTATGTAAAACCAACTTTCTAAGCTTGTTCCAAGCAAACAAACAAACATTAAGGTTTGGAATGGTTAATTCCTTTGCTGTACATAAAGTGCTTGAATGCATAGTACTGAAAATGTACCCTGTAATGTAAAATCTAATTGGAATCTAGAGGAAAGAGGCTTGCTTCTGCTTAGCTATGATTTAGTCGACTTTCCTTCAAGTGATCACCACAACACAGGTGAAGCTGTTATCTTTTGCTGCCATGTGTTGTGGAAATCAAATTACCCCCTCAAAGCTGTGCAACATCAACTTGATGAGTAAGGAGTTATTCATTCTAAACATCTAGAATCTCTTGGGGCAGTTTCACTATTACTCTCATTTTGTGCATCTATTAATTTGTTTTGGAGGTCGATTTAGATGCTGATTTGTAATGACTGGGTCTGTAACTGTTCTTATTATTAACGTGAGTTTGCTAGTATTATAACATTTCCAAATAGATATAAAATATTTTGGAAAGATTTTTTCCAAACTAGATATTTTAGCCTAAAGTTACACATTCTGTGCCTATTTGCAGGTTTTCACTTTTCAGTCCATTTTAGCTGTTATTTCAGCCCTTTATCCAAGAAATTCGAATCAAACAGAGATAAGTATTTCAAAACTTTTTCAAAACATATTTCTAATGGAGTTGTTGAAGTGAAATTCACGCCAGATGATGATATTACCCCCAGGAAACCACATATTAGAGGAAAACAATAGAGAAAAGTCAATAAAATGATGTGCAAAACAATGGAATGACACAGAGAATAAGTATTGAACAACTTTGCTGAACTATGTTACTGCTCTTCAAAAAGATTTTATTCTTACCCATTCATCACACCAATCTGTTTTTTAATCCTAAAACTTCTGTTTGCCTCTTCGTTGCATTTTAATGATCAGGTTTCCATAGTCTATTGACGGGCCCATTTTACCAGCTTTATATTGCTTCTTCTAAAAAAATTTCAGTTTTTTTGGAATCATTGTCTTGCTAAAAAGAAATCCACATTGTTTGTGCAGGTTATCAAGAATATCTCATACATTCCTTCACTTATCTTTCCTTAACTTATTCAAAGTCTGGCTGTACATATGTCTCATGGCAAACCCAAATCATTATGTTCACACTTTGGAACTTCTTCAATAATAATATGCTTTGGTTTTTGGGAGACATGCAGAGTTATTTCCCCAGCAGGGTAGTTACAACAACGTCATAAGACTTTGCTTTTAGTCCTTTTTGAAATCTAATCTCCCAGTATGCAATTGGCTTGGCTTAACACTTCATAGTAAACATTAACTGAGCTTCAGCATACATGCTCTTCAGCAGTGGAGTCTTGTGAGGTGAAAGTACTAAAAGGCATTCCAGCAAAGTGTTATTCAATTTATTCATTAACAAAACTGGCCCTGCTAATTTAAAGCACTCAATAGTTGGCTTTTGATTTTGGACAACTCTTCGGATAATTTTTTTAACTCATCTGTCAGAATTTTATAGCATATCCTGACTGATTTTTGGCTGCTATACTTGCACACTCCTTTCCAGCCCTGCACTCCAGAGGGGGACATGGCTGTTGTCTGGGGGATTCGTTTCCCAATGCAGGACAGCAGGGGCCCGAACTGGGTCCTGGATAGGCAGAGGTACCGCTGAAAGTGACCGTCATACTGATGTAGCATGTGGAAGAGGTGGTGGTATTCCCCATACTAGTTCAGTCTCTGGGACTCTGATGAATCCTGGGACACTGACAGATTTGTTCGTCGTCGATTTGTTTTGTCGTAAATCTATGTCGCCATTTTAAGGTAAAACCAATAACCAGTAGACTCCATGACGAAGAGCTTTTTGCCCGCCAGGTAATTTGCTTTTGCTGGCCAGAGGAATTAAAAGTTGAGCAACTGCAGGAGGTTTCATGTTCAGTTTTAAAGCACCTTAATGGTACGATCAGACCACACGTGATAGCTGTTGCTAATGAGGTGGATTCACATATAATTCCTATACAAACTGCGTCATGAAGGGCTGTGAAGCGGCCAGCAGTGAAGAGTGTTCACTGCTCCGCTCTCACCTTGTGCCACTACATAGAGCTGGGTCGAGCCTCCGCCGTGCCGCGATCCTGATGGAAGCGCTGCCCGGCGATCAGGATCATTCTCATCTTCCATGTCAACAACGGAGTTTCAGCTGAGCTGCTGGAACAGCTGGACACCGCAGCGTCAGCGTTGGCTACGACAAATCCCGTTGCGCCCAGTGAGTACGACAGTGACGTCATCAACATTGAGGTGTGGGTTGCTGAATGCGCGCTCCATTGCAAATAAAGCTCTCTCTCTTGGTGAACTCTTCTCCAGAGAAAGTCTGGATTTTATGTTCCTAACAGAGACTTGGCAAAAGGATGGAGAAATGTATCATCTGAATGAGTTGTGCCCTGCTGGCTGTGCCATTTTAGGGAAGCCCCGCCCCTGTCGCCGTGGCGGGGGACTTGCTGCTGTGTACCAGGACAGGTACACATGCAGAATAACTGAAACTGAACTTTTTTACTCGTTCGAAGTGGAAATGCTGAAAAGTAGTCTTTCAAACACTTTTTATAGCATCTTGATCTACCGCCCTCCTGGCCCTGCTGGTGTTTTTATCAGTGAATTTAATAATTTTTTATCCTCTCTCATTAAACTGGAGAGAGTTTTAGTTCTTGGGGATTTTAACTTGCATTTGGATGATGATACATCCAACCCAGCAGTGGAGCTTTTATCTTTGATGGAATCATTCGGATCTAGACAACATGTATCAGGACCCACCCACAATAAGGGTCATACTTTAGACTTAGTCTTCTCACTTGGCCTCCATGTTACAGATGTCCGTGTCCAGGATGTCCACCTGAGTGATCACTACTGTATCTTCTTTAACTTAAATGCTCCTCCTGAGCTTAGGCCAGCCCCTACAAAGGCTAAAAGGAGGATCATAACAGAAGCTACAGCTGAAGGATTCTGTG
>NW_015150557.1:511657-574336 GCF_000732505.1 Cyprinodon variegatus
TGTCCCTGCGCTCTCTGGACTCGGTGGACATCTTTAAAAAGCAGCTTAAAACACACCTGTTTTCACTAGCCTTCCAAAGCACATAGCCTGTTGTTTTATTCCCTTATTTATTATAGCTTTTATTGCATTTTATCTGTTTTTACTTGTGTTGTTTTTATGTAATCATGTGAAGCACTTTGTGACTTTGTCTGTGAAAAGTGCTATACAAATAAAGTTTACTTACTTACTTACTTACTTACTATGTTGCTTTAATATTTCCACAAAATGTTTTTTTACATTACACAATTAATCTTTAATAATATTCTTACCAAAGGTGCACCATAATCCAAGACACAATCTAAAAAATTTTGAAGATGATCTGGAACATGATATCGATGCAGGAATTTTTTAAAGGATCCTTTAATATTATTTAGTGGAACAAGCAATTCTCACCTAAATCAGAGGGAGGAAGCAATGACTTTTGACAGCTTAAGCATTGGACTCAAAAAGCATTATAATGACAACAAAGCATAGCAAAACACAGGAAAAGGGAGTCATGCCCTACTGGAAGTTTTGATTTTCTGAGTGAAAATAAAGAGAAAGAGAGCAAAACAGACATTGCAGGCACAGACTTTTCCTTACTTAATAAAGCATTTCAAAGAAATCTTTACCAAAGGTGTGCGTCATGCTAAGGAACAATTCATAAAAATTATCCAGATCATGTGTAATTTTTTACTATAGGTGTAAGGCACAATATGGGGCAACATTTGCTGCTTGGCGGAGGTCTGTTATCAATATAACCCTCTGCTACCTGGCTTATTTTACAGCCACTCTCATGCTGCCAGTAGCACAAGCAATCTGTTCAATAGATGGGTTGAAAACAAGCCAGCTTGCACGTCTCTACATTTGTGCAGCAGTTTTTGCAGATCACCTGCAACCAGTGTTGGTACTAAAGCGTTATTAAGTAATGCAGTACAGTATCTAGATTTCTTTTCCAGTAACCGGTGTTTGGAACTTTACTTAAAAAAAATAACTGGTTATAGTTATTAAAAATACGTTATAGCCATGAGAAAGTCATGAACATGTGTGATTAAAGAACGCAGCACTCAGGTTTGAAATATGTGGAGCTTCTGTAATTTACAGCTTCTAACTGACGTATATAGTCTTTTTTCTCCACCTATAATGAACAAATTACAGGAACATTTATCCTTCAGTGTTTTGTTTTTTTCTCTAGGTACACTCTCATTGAATCAGTGGCTCTGCGCCTTCATCTCTCCTCTGTGCTAATGCTGAAGTTCATAACGTCCCAACACTGGCAGTAACTAGCACTGTAACTAATTAGTTTTTAAAAGTCAGTAATGTGTTAGTCATTACTATGCCTTAAAAAGGATTTTATGGTAGTAGGAGTATGGAAGATGGTAATGCATCTTGTCACATATAGAAATATCTAGTATTAACTTTACATTTTTAGCAAATATCATAACTATGATATTCAAAAACAAAGTTGACAAAGTTCCTGTTGCGTTACAGCATGGTGGTGAGACATCTTTTTAAAAATCATCAATTAGACCTATGGATTTTGATTTTTGATACTGAAAGAGAGCAGTATTACTTTATAAATACTGACAAATTGCAAATACATATTTTAGGTTTCTAACCTTTTGCTACTCTTGAATGATTTATTAATCCAATCCTTATTCATTGTCTCATTCCACATTATTGCATAGCCTGTTTTTTATTTGCACAGTTCTTTGTTTTATGTTGTATCACATGTGGAGAGACATTAATATTTTGAGCCACATCAAAAATACATTTTCTAAAAGAAAAATCACCATATTCAATATTTATTATTCCACTCAAAGTATACCTCTTTTAAAAATTAAACACCTGACCCTGAAAAGACCATACTATATTTTTGAATTGGATTCTTCATTCTATGTAGTCAAGCAAGGATATTCAGCATTTTTTTTTCCATGATAAGATATTTCTCTGCCATTTTTGTAAGTACAGAACGACCTTTTGCCTTCTTTCGAGGCTGTGAAATTGCTCAGGTCCAAGAACGGTCTTCAGCAGTATTTTATCTCTGTCCTGTGACAAGTTCAATCAGTCAGTCTATTACCTTACCCAATAAATCAGCAGCAAAGCAGAACTTACATCCTGACTTCTTTTTTTAATAAATGGAACATTAAGTCCATATTAATTAAATTTCCCCATCAGAGTACTGTCCTCCAATTAATTGATCTTTAGTTCATATTTCTGCAGATATATTTTTCTTGTGGAACGTCTTTTCTTTTAACCCTGCTGACATGCGTTCACAGTTTGTGCTGTAACACTGCGCTCCTCTCCTTGTTCCATTAAATATGACTTATATCAGTTTTTCCACATCTTTTATGATCATGTATCAGAGCTGGCCCTAATTAAATCAGATCTGAAAGATTTATATCAAGAAATATTCCCAGTGGACTACATTTTTCCCTATATAGAAACTAGAAAAGCTTTTGAACATATTACAGGGATGAAAAACTGCTTTGTCAGCATTATGTTAACAGTGAAAAACAGACATGGAGAATAGTCTGAAAAAAAGGTTTAATTTTGTATTGTGAAGATTTACAATTTAGATATAGTATAAATACTTACCTGAGGCATGTACAAAAATCTTCAATGTGAATGAAATCGGTAGTTGTAAAAACAGCGGACCTTTGAAGACGATATTGAAACCTACTGTTAATGAGGCGTGATACTGCTTCCTGGCAGCAACCTCCTAATGCATCAAAGACTACATCAGACTAAACAAGGCTTTAAAATTAATGAATAGCTCTGTCTCTGAGGGGTAATTTTCCATCATCAGCATTGGCAAACCCCATTGTCAGGAGCAAAGCAAGAGGCAGCACAGTGTTGCTGCCGCATGCATTTATCCTGATTAATTCATACAACGCAGTAGGTCTGATCCTGATGATTCTCTCTTTTTGTTATCCCAGGATCCTCCTCAGGGTTTGGCTAATAATATTCCCTGGAGGAAATGCGGGTATTTAGGTTAGTCTCGTTGACAAATTCCCTAAGGAGTTTCTTAGGTCAACAGCGGTGTACCTTATTAGAACCCGACTTCTCGCAAGTACCTGTATTGATAAGTTCACAGATAGCAGCTGCTTGGTAAATCACAGCATCAACCTAAAAAAAACAAGCAACAAAAAAACATTACATTTCTCTGTTTGCAACTTCTTCTGATGAAACAACATAGATGAAGACTATTTAATCTGAATCTAGCTCTTCGTTCAACTTGCTGTGCTATTTAACTTGCTTAAGTTTGCTCTGCTTCCATGAATTATAGGATTTCATTCAGCATAATTAACCCTAATACTTCAGTCAGAGTTGCTCTTTTAATATTTTCTCTGCCTCTCAACCCAAACTGCTTGCAAGGAGTAGAACTTTTAATCAAATACTCGATCATTACCCACTCTCATGGATGCAATTATGTTATACAGCTTACAGAAATACGACAGTATGATATTAGAATCTTTAGAAAAACAGCTAAAAAACACATGCAACCATTTTTTTGTCCTAACCTGAGAATAACTTAATGTGATAACAGTGCCAGTATGGAAATAGAAAAATTTCCTATGCCCAGTGACACGGATCTTGGTGAAATACTAAGGAAATTATAGGCCTGAAGGTATATATAATCTTCCCAGTGAGGTCTGTGTGTGCCCCTGGGTCTCCTCTTAGTGGGGTGCACCTGGAAATCATCTCAGAACAGGCACTTAGAAGGGCATTTAGTTTAGACGTCAAACACACCTTTACTGATTTCTTTTGATGCGTATTAGTAGCTGCTCTGCTATGAACTCCCACAGATGAGAGACCTCACCACCATATTTCTAAGGCTTTGTCTCGCCACTCTAAAGAAGAAGCCCATTTTCGCTGCTTTTATCCAGTGTCACATTCTCTTAGTCATGATCCATGTCTCATGATTTGGCCTTAGTCCAAAATGAGCTGACTGTCATTCCAGCCCGGCAAAAAATTCTAGTGAATTAAAATTGTTATACAAATTAGCAGTCAAAGAACACGAAAAATAACCAACACCTTTCACAACTCTAGTTTTGAAATTTCGGGCAGTCCATAGCCAAGCCCCTTAAAACATTACTCAAAACAATAAAAGGAACACATAAACACACAATATAATTTCAATTAAATCAAACGGTAATACTTTCTTTTACAGTACATTATAACCATGTAATAATATAGTAATAACATAGCGAGTTACACTATATTACTAGGTAACAACAATAACTTTACTTGGCAATTACCCGAAAGTGAAAGTACATAATTTCAAAGTAATTACCAGCATATAATTATTGCAATTACATATTACTATGTAACAATGGCGAATTTTGGTGGGTAATTACCATCAGGTTACCATGGGACAGTTTACAACAGATTACAAAGTAAATTGTTATTTATGGTCAGGTAAGTGCTGTGGTTCAAATTTCAGGCAGACAAGGTAAAGTCAGAATTCTTCATTTCAAACTGTTATTAGGTCTAGGTTAGTGTAAGTAGTGACTAGTGTAAATTAGCACATTTTACCAGATGAAATTAAGTAAACTGCTGGGTTTCTTCCTTTGGTATTAATTAATTATTGCTGTATAATTATATCACTTTGAATGTTTTTTTTAACTCTTAAAAGACTAACAAAACTATTTTGTGCAAATTACCAAGTAAAACACATATAATTAATTGGTAAGTATTTAGAATATGTACTGTAAAAGAAAGGCATCCAAAGTTTCTCAGATATTATGCAATGATTACCATGTAAACAATTTGGTTTGTGCTGTTTTACATATTTCTTCATAGAGAACCTCCATTACATAGGTGCATTATTATAATATCTGATTAATAATATAATAATAATATTAATCAGATTAATATCTGAGAAAAATTGGATGGCTAGCCTAGCGTACGGTTCCTCAAGATACCTGAACATTCCTTATGCTGCCTGAAAGCAGCAGAAGCTGCTCCTTGCAGCTTTAATGCATGCAGAGGTAAACCTCTATTTTCCAGGTGTCCTGGTAGACTCGTCTTAGTTTCTTGTCCAGAAGACAACTACGAAGGTGTACAGGTGGACCTTCCTTATTGAGAACTCAAATAGTTGTTTTTTTATCGATCAGTTTGCTCTTTCATTTATTTTCTGTTATGAGCAACATTGCCAATGATTTTCTTAAGTTGTTGAAGTTAATTTAAATGTTATTCTGTTATTGAATTATATATTCTGTTTTGTTAAAGATTTAAATGTTTAGTCAAGAATTTGCACCTGACTGGAGCTTTGAATTTCTTGACTTTAGAACTTACCTAGGGCTTGCATTTCTTACTTTGGATTTGCCTTTAGATTTGGTTGGAAAAACTACTAAAGTACTAAAACCACTTTTAAACTGCAAAACAATTTTTTGGTCACACTTCTAGACATTATTTGTGTAAGCATTCTCTGGATGTTTGTCTGTGGCCTTTGCCAGCATTTCAGGTGTTTTTCACACACTAAAAATGTATTTTTCTTAATTCTGTTTACCTCTCTCCACAATTTAAGCTTTCTGTATGTATTTTATCCCCAGATTGGAGTTACCATCACTTCTTTGGGATTTCATACCTTGAATTTCATGCTGTTGACCTTGAAACTCTGAACAACATTACTGTGAGATTTCAAACCAAGGCATCTCAGGGAATGCTTCTATATGTGGACCAAGGACCCATTAATGGAGATTTCTTTTTTATGAAACTTTTTATCCAGGATGGGATCTTGAAGGTAAATACCGTTTTACAGAAAGGTTTCTGATACTGATATCTGTTTGGTCTGTAGGAAATGTCTGTACTTTAAAATATTGTATAATAATACCCTTAAAGGTTAACTGAACTACTAACCCATAACCTATTGTGGAAACAGGAGAGCCTAAAAGTATTTGCATGAGCCCTTTTTTGACCAGTCAAATTGATCTGCATAGGTGGTTTGTTCAGTTAATAGATGTACACAGTGGAAGAGAAAACAGCTTTTTATTTTATGTAATTGTAATGCTGCAGACATATTTTAAATTGAATATAATATAATACATTTAAATTATACACATCTGGCTGTGATGTTTACTTTGACGATTTAACAAGTTAATTCAACAATTTAACATTTAAACTGTTTACTATTTGAAAAAAATATATATTTAATACAGTAGACAGTCATGCAGAAGGGAATTTATTGTATATTTGTAGGTTTTGGTGATAAAACCGTTTTACAAGCCATTCCAATTAACTTAAATGTGTGACTTCATATATTTCAATGGTCAACCAGTTTAGAAATAGAAAATATGTCCTCCTAACAAATGTAGCCAATAGTCAGTCAGAATTTCAGAGCTCCTAGATTCTTTTTATATTCCTTTTTTAAAGGGGTCATAAAATGATTATATAAGGTATTTACTGTAGTGCGGCCCTACTGTAGTCCTTAAGGTCTCTGAATAGGGTGTGTAACTTTGGTTGGGCTGAAAATGGCATATTTGCTGTTCTATGAGCCCTGATTCAAGCCTGGTTAAAAGCCCTAGAATAAAACGACCGGTTTATTTCCTTTTTTGTATGCTCATGAATATTTAGATGAGCTGTGCACTGATTGGTTGGTTCACGACGAGCGAAACTGCTGAGCAAAGACGCATCATAGCAACAAGCACTCACTCACTGAAACATCAAAATTGTTGATATGGTAGGGTGACCAGACGTCTTCTTTTTCCCGGATATGTCCAACTTTTCATACCTAAAAAATGTCCGGGGGAAATTTCTAAATCGTCCAGGATTTTGGTCGACTATAGCGCAGCACGTAATCGAAACACCCGGGCACTCAAACCGACCCGTAAGCTCCGGTGCTGGTCAGGGAACCCTGGTGGACGGGTAGGGGAGACAGTGGGGGAAGGAGAGACTGATCCTGATCTGGTGACGATAGCCTGCATGTAAATCCCAGGGCGTGACAAAAGTGCAGGCTAGAACCAAATAAAGCAGCATCCCCCAGATTACATCAACTTGGGGCTTCGTTTGGATTTGCCCGTTTTATGGTGAAAGTTTAGAATTGTGAGATTTGCATAGAAAGGAGGTGTCGATGGGGTTTCAACATTTCACCCACTGAACTATCGTTATTCATCTATGACAAGGTAAACTCTGTTTTGCATTCTATGACCCCTAAATGATATAGTATGATTTGAAAAGAAGAATGTAAATCCATATTTAGAAAACAAATTACTTGTGAGTCAGCCTTTATGTTACAAGGTAATGACAAGTTATCATTTACCTACTAAACTTGACATCTTAAGTCACTGGCTACACTTTACCAGGATTTTGAAATATTTTTATACCTATAAAATTCTTGAAAACAAATTTAAATAATCCGTAAAAGACAGTTTTTAAACTCAAAAATAGACATTAGTGAGCATTTTTTTTTTTTATTACACTTTTTCAGATTAAACATAGCTTTATGTTCAAAACCTTAAAAAAGAGAGCATTCAATTGATATCATAAAAGTGTATAATGTAAATATTTTAAACTTTTATGAAATAATTAACCCCAGTTTACTTTGTACAACCTCAATACACTATATACTCATACACTCATATTAGTTAAATCTTAAAGTATAGATCTATAATAGTTGATCAGCAACATTTAGATTTATTTGTCATTTATAGTTATATAGATATATACAGTATATAGAGATATATAGTGCAACTATGTGTAACCTATTTCAATGTCAAATACATATATAAAATTCATAAATGCATTAATATATATTTTTGTTATGCCTGATGATTAGTTTAAAATATCTCTTAGTCTATTATGTCAGTGACATTAGACAGGTATAAACATGACAAAAGAGACATTGCATACTTAAACCATCTTCTAATGTTTCAGTATGCCTTTTGCTGCAACGAAGATGAAGAGGTTACACAGATGAGTGCACGCATTCATGTTGATGATGGCAGAGTTCATATTGTGAACATCAGGTATGTACATCAAAGCAGAATAGATACCCATTAACCCATTAACAAAGCTTCTATCATAACGTATGTCAATTTATGTTTTATCTTAAATGCAAAATGTTTATATATATATATATATATATATATATATATATATATATATACAGAAAATACAACCTTAAATATGTATTTAATATTGAATAGCTTGCTTAAAAAAAATAATTATTAATTGATTTGACAAAAAAAAAAGATTTATTTTGTGACTTGGAATTTTATCATTTTGAAATAGAAATCTTGCAATTTTTTAATACAGTATGTTTGCTTTTCAAGCATTCTCAAGCAGTTATGGCTATACAAATAGTTACGGCTTAGCTTGACCCTTTTGCTGCTTTCTCAACCTCCAACCTGCATTTTCTGCTTGGTCAACAGGTTGACCAAGCAATCAAATGCTTTATAAAGTACTGATATAGCATTTTTCAATACAGCAGACTTGACAAAGGAGGCTTTACACCATGTCCAGTCATTCACCCATTCAAGCAAAAATTCATATGTGACAATTTTAACTGCACTTTAGCTGGAGCTTACTGACAGAAGCTGGAGCTCACAGCTGTAAGCAGGCCCTCTGACCACCATCAGTGGGCAATTCTGGTTGATCCCCAGGATCCTGGGCGAAAGTCATTCATGCTGACCAGTCAGCTAAAGGGATATCCCCTTGGCCAAGCAGCGAATGCGCACGATCTGTTGGAGGCATGGTGACAGAACCCCACTCTGTCACACAGGTGAGGGTAATGTCTTGCCCAAGAGCACAGCGACTTTGAAAGCTGGCGCTTGCACCAACAACCTTTTTATTGAAGGGTGAACTCCTGCAACACCACTGTTGCCGCGCCCCAGCAGGATTATCTATTTATCCACATCCACCCCTGCACCTGCCTTACCCTATGGGTGACTGGTAGTCCCATTGCTCAAATTAGACACAGCACAGCCTCTAATATTGGGTTAGTCCTAATTATTATTTGGTCTAGCAAAGACACAAAAAAATCACTAAAATGCTGAGTTTTTTTTTTTTCACTATCAGGTAAAAATGCTGGTAAAAATCCAGGCTCCATATTATCCTGTCTCTACCTACAACACAGTGAGCCTTGTGAATTTTACCAGAGCAGCTTAAAAAAAATCATGTAAAACTATTTTGAAAGACTTGGAGGTGGGATTATTCCTTCAAAATTGCAATGGAATTTTGGAAGAAAATAAAAATAAAAGATTTTATGTTACTTGAATATTAAACTTATGTACATTATTTATTTCCAAATGTTTTATGTGGAAAGAAACTGTGGCAGATTTGTTTACAGGGTGAGCTTATAACTAACTCTTAGTTAATAATTGTCAGGGATTAATGTCTAACAGATATATATATACAAGCTGAAAGCTGAAACAATCAAAGTGCAGCATGTATAAATTTGGTTTATAAACATTTTTACTAAGTTCAGAGACTCTTTTTGTCTTTTTTGAGGTTAAAATTTTGCTTTGGGAGAATCATCTAAAGACACCAGCAGGAAAAATAAATTAATTTGTTGCCTGCAGAAGACATTATGTGTACAAGTTATTACATTGAAGGTGATATCAAAACCGTGCCAAAGGAAAGCAAGATTTTTTCCCACAGAAACAGAAGCTGAGTGGGAGGGTTGCTTCATGTTTTTGTAGCAGGAAGGCTACACTGCCATAAATATATAAGAGGCCAATCAGGTTCAAGGGGCAACAAGAACCAACCCGTTTTTTTTGTTTGTTTTTTTTTTCTGGAAGAAAAATACCACAGCAGTATGAATCAATCATAATGTTCTACTCCAACCCCTTGAGACACTGCAAGAAAGAGAGCTGTCATAACTAGGGGGTTGGTTGTATGGAAAAATGGTTTCTGGTGTCACGAAGCAAATTCTGTGTAATTGTCTGACGCCTGAGTCCGTCCATCTTTGTCTGATTTGACCCAGAGCTACAACACCACAGCCATCCTCAACGTCACCACCTAACTCATTATAGACTTTTAATATATCTTCCCGTCAAAGAGGCTTTTCAATATGTTAAATAGAAATCCGGTGGGGCTGACTTCTCAAGGACAGTGAGCACGGTGCCCTCTGGCTTCCAGCCAGGCCGCTCTGGCAGGCTGCTTCTAAATTAACCGCATCTCCATGCTTGCTTTGGGGGAAGGACTTATGCAGGTTGTAGAAAGTGCCCTGAGTGTTTAGCCAGCATATACAACAGCGTGCAACCCTAGCTTAACAAATCAGACTAGATTGCTTCACAGACCTTCTAACTTCTATTCAGGGAGCAAGGTGCATCAAGAGGCACTAGAGAGGGGACTTTGAATCTGTGGGCTAAGAACCCTCAAGCTGCTGCTAGGTAGTCCAGAATCTGCACTTAGGTAATTATCTGAGCTCCCCTGTTGTTTCCAAGAGGAGAATTGGTTTTAAATCTGAGGCTATGGGGTGGATCTACAACAGTTTTAGTAGAGCCTCATAACATATCCCAATAAAAAGAGAGGGCACTGAAGAATTGTGAATGATGGGCATAACAACAGAAAACATTTAGATTGGTGTGTTTATCATAAATACTAAATTCAATGCAACACACACTGGAAGCAAGTTTATTCAAGCATTAGTCTGTTGTCTATTTTTCCTTAACATACATGTTTCATTTCTTTCTTTCTTTTTATTCTTTGCAATAACTAAACAATGATAGCACTAGTGAAAAACTGACCAAGGCATAGCCAAGGTATTGCCTACCTAAACTGATAAACTGAGCAAGATTAATCAAAAAGGCAAGACTGAGACAGAGACCTTTAGAAGTGGCAAACATTATTTTATCTTTTGATGTTAAAGTTTTTACACTAATCTCCATACTAAACAAAACTTAAAAAAAAAAAAAAAAACATCAAATTTAAACTGGGGTTATAAAGTCTGAAACTGCACTGCAAAAACCATCTAGAATTAAGTAAAATAATTCTTAAATTGAGTGTAGTTGCCCTTAATTTGAGTAGATAAATAAGATGATTTGCCAATGGAATTAGTATTATTATTCCTAAAACAAGATAATTAGATAATATGCACTTGGAATAAGACAAAGCAATTTTTTTTTTCTTATTTTAAATGTAAATTGTCTTTTTCCATTGGCAAAATATCTCAATTACCTCCCCAATTCAAGAAAAAATGCACTTAATTTAAGCAAAAATTACTCATTAAGATTTCAATTTTTTGCAGTGCTTCGCTATGATTTGATTGAATTTACCGCATATCTCTGTGTTCAAGTTCAGAGTACCTTGAGAATAAAATGTGTTTGTTAATCTGCATCGACAAAATTAGTTGAAATGAAAATCTACAACTCTGGTAGGAGAAGATATCCACAGGCAACTATCGATTAGACCCTCCATAAATCAGACCTGAATAGAAGAGAGGTTAAAAAAGAAGTTACTGTTTGAAAAAGGCTGTAAGGTGTTCCAGATGAGCTCTAGTGATGAAACAGAACTTTCAGCCTCTCTACATTCTTATGGTAGCAGCATCCTCCTGTCATTATAGTTTATGGGAAGATGGACAGGGTAACTCCTGAATCAATCCATTTAGGAACAAAATACCTCATACAGGCAATTTCACATTTCATACAGTAACACCATCAAATAAAATTCTAATAAATACATTGAAATTCATGGTTGTAACAAATCAAATTTCTAAAGTTCAAGGGATGTAAAAAAAAAATTCAATGACTATATGTTCCATGTTCTTGACATGATGTGTACTGTACAGAACAACAGGTTGTGTACATATGCACAAGCATTTTTCTAACATGTTTTTGCCTTATCAGGCAACACCTGACACCTTGTGAAGCAGAGCTGACGCTTTCGGGCCATGAGACAATTAAAAGCACAGCCAGTAATTACTGGCTGGGACACATGATTCAAAGAACAAACCATGTCTTCGTAGGGGGCTTGCCACAACAATATCTTCCCAATCAGGTGAGCTTTGTAATTATTGCGTTCTGTGTTAACTAGCTGCCAAAATTATACGGTATTGAATGTCAGCAGTTTAAAATTACATGTTTGTTTTTTGTTGGGTTTTTTTTTGGGTTTTTTTATTACACTTTTCTTTTAAAGAGAGCAAAACCATTGGACAACTATACTGGCTGTATTGAAGTAATAGAAATTAACCACCTCAGAAGCTTCTACACAACGAATGCAGTTGCTGGCAGCAATATTGACCAATGCAGGTAATGTGTACTAAATTCTTAAAGCTAGAACAAGAAAAACATGTTATAATATGGTCCCTTTCATCATTCATTTATTTCATTTTAAGTTAATAAAACAAAGTTACCAAGTGATTCTGGCATAAAAATCAGACCAAATAGAAAGATGAAGAGTGGTAACAGTGAAACATGATCAAAGTGTTAGTTTTTCCACATGAGTTTTTATTCCTTAAGCATAGTTAAAGCATTTTCAACCCATGGTCTTGATATTGATTGTTTATTCAATCTACTCTGTCAGGTTTCCTTTACATCCTACAGTTGACTCCCCATTTAAGTATTTGAGTCGGGCCCTTCCATCAGCTTCCACCGACACAGTAAGCACAGCTCCACTGCTATCATCATCTCCAAAACTTCCTTTGCGTGAACTTCAGGTTTGCCATGATGATCCTTGCCACAACGGAGGAACATGCCATCAGCTGCAGCTTCACAACAGAACTATTCCTTCCTGCGACTGTCCCCTTCATTTTACTGGAACTTTCTGTGAAAAAGGTACCTCAAGATCTTTGCATTTACTTCTCTTCTACATTTTTATTGTATCTGACATAGGAAGCACAAACCACAACCTGCTGTAATGTGACCTTTATAGTGATATCACCAAGAGCCATCCAGCGAATTATATTGGGTAATATATGCTGAGCCTCTTTGGCTAATAGGTTTTAGTATGAGAGGGTAATAGAGTCAGCTGCATTAAGAATTTTGAGTGATGTGAATTATTCAGAATATGATAAATGAAAAGAGAGATCCATATAAGCAGCTAGAACATAGCTGTATGTCTATGTTCCCCTTCAGTGTGCTCCCAGAATGGGAATGTCACTGTAGAGCACTTGCTTTGCATTCCATTACAGCTGTTACCTCTTTCCTAATACAAAATATTTGTTTTGTTCCTGCTACTACAAAACTTAAACTAAAGAGACGTAACTACTAACTCATGTAGAGTACAATATTTAAGTTTTCTATTTGCAGCTATTGATCCTAATTAATATTCATTCAAAATATTGAATTAAAATAGTCAGTATTTATTTATGGAGTTTCCTTTTGACACATCAGCTTTTAAGAGTTAACTTGTCGTACTACCTTAAATAAAGCTTGCTCAAGTAGAAACATATACAAACCAGTGTCAGTGGAATAGCTTGTTATGAATAAAATTAGCCTGTTAAACTATTGCAAGTTATTGCAAATATTACATTTAGAGACACTGGATTGTCAGATTGTATAAAGCAAATTACCTACTGAGCGAATCTAGCCATAAACAAAATGTGCTCTGAGTACATAGTTTTAACAGCATTTAATTTTTTTACATTACCCTTCAAGTTATTCATAAACCTTGAATTTTGTTCAAATTTTACTAAGAACTTCGAAATTTGAGATTTCTTAGAGAGCATCATTTGGTAAACAACATTGTAAAGAACAAAGAACTTACCAGGTAGGTGAAGAAGGAAGGTCTAAAGAAGATTAAAGCAAAGTTAAGTTGAAAACAGAACTGTAAATCTCACAGGAAAACAAAGGCCTTAACTTACAATTACATTAATGCCCGCACAAAATATACAGTAAGTTAAGGAGGACAGTCAATAAGCTTGGATTAACTACAACACAGAATATACAGAGGAAGAGAGCACAGGTGCTCCCTTCAGAGACTGATGGAGTCTTTTCACCCTTCTTGCAGGTACAGTGAAGTTTCAGGATGAGAATATGTGGGGCTTTGAATAGAACTAAGCACTGTTAGAGTAGCTTATATTCATAAAAGTGGTTATAAAATAAGTTACAGAATAAATATAATATTTCAACAAATACCTGCATTAATTCAAGTTTCAGCACATGCAGAAATTCTCAGTTTAAGTAAATTTCCTGAGGAATTTCTTATCTAAAGTTGATTCTATTGAACTTAGAGAGCAACAGTAAGAAAGAAGCTTTGCTGAACTTTGAAAGAATATATAATTGAAGGTTAAAAAATAACAGTTTATAACAGTTTATAGAATATATTTTTTGCTATTTACAATAAGTCTAACTAGGCTTATAGATCAGCACTGAAATACTGAGGTGTCAGTCTGCTTATGAAGCAGACTGATACCTCAGTATTTATTGCAGTCATAAAATGCTAAATAAAAAGGCTATTTTAAAGATATTTTTCAGTAAAAATCTATATAATGTATCTTTAATTATTTTATGTTAGAGGTTTTGATAAAGAAACAGATGAAAAGACATATAGACCTTCCTTAGCTAGTTCTTTCACATTTCTTCTATGTATTTAGTTGAAAAAGATATAAATTTTTCCTTCTGTGTTTATGAAAAAATATTTTCTCCTTTTACATTTTCTTTTATATTTGCACTTTTGTTTACATTTCTAAATGAAGTTTTTAATTTTCATAGTTTTGGGCAGTCTTGGAGACTGTAATTTGATATTAGTCTGTATGAAGTGACTCGAAACTTTCAGGATGTGTCACTAGGGGCAACACTGATATAATCAGGAAAGGGTTAGTTTTTGTTCATCTGGAGTTAAGATAAATTAAAGGGTTTACATGTTTTTTTTTTTTTTTTTACAAACAAGCATTCTAAAGTCTAATAAAAGGGTTAATGGAACTAATAAGGGGTAAAATATATATATATATTTTTTTTTTTTTCTCAATGTGGGACCAGAGTTGGTGGCAAAAATCCCAGACTAGGGAAAGGAAACTATGAGGGAATTTGCTGATTGAGAATAGTTCCCACTCTATCTTTCTCTCAGCAGTAGATGAGTTGGAGGTTAAACCAGCTTTTAATAGGCTAAGTGTACCAACAAATGCTCCACTTACTGTGACCGATGTCATTGGTGAAAATAATTATCCATGGTATTTTAAAACCACTTAAGCAATTCAAAGTAGCACATTTCCACAGAATATGAAAACAGCTAAAATAATACCTCTTTTCAAGTAAGGGAACAAATATAACACCTACAGACCAGTGTCACAAATTTTTAAAAATCCAGAGAAAAACTCTTTAAAAAAAGTCAAGAAAACCCAATATGACATGAAAATGACATATTGAAACAGAATTAGTATGGACTAATGGAAAGGATTTGATTCAACAAATCATTCGGTACTCATTAACAAGCTGCAGCAGTTTAGCATCAGGGGAGAGGCACTGGACTGGATTAATAGTTATCTAAGAGAAAACAATTTGTAAAAATGGGTGATCTTATATCCATCTAAGTGTATGGAGAGTGTTTTTGGGATCCCTCAGGGTTCAGTTTTGGTTCCTAGATTATGTAATATATGCATAAATGTTACATTTTAAGTTTCTAAATTATCAAAATTGACCCTATTTGCTTATGACACTCAATGATATACTGTATTCTGTAGATTATTACAATGAAGTAATTATTACTATAAATCAAGATTTAAGTACATTTAAAAATGGGTGAATAGAACTAAATTATCACCTAATGTAGAGAAAACTAAGGTAACAAAGTTTGGTAACTGCAAAAATATAAATAGTACACAAATAAAATTTGTCAAGTAATTATTGAAAATATAAAGGAAATTAAAATGAAAGGAAAGTACTGGATGTGATGCTAGACAGTAATCTCAATTGGAAGTCTCACATCAGATACACACAAAACATAATGGTAAAAAACATTGGAGTCATGAAAAGAATGAAGCAGCTGTTCGATTACAACTCCCTGTTTTTTTTTATTGCTTATTAGTTCTACCTTATTGTACCTACTTTATTGAGATATAGGGAAGTAATTCCAAAATTGTATTAAACTCATTATCAGTGTTGCAGAAAATGGCAGTCCATAGTGTTGGGTATCTGGATCATACAGATTATCTGTTTTTACAGTTGAAATTGCTTAAACTGCAGGAGGCGGTTCATTGACATACAGCACAGATCACGTATAAAGCTAGTAAACAATTATTACCACTCAATTTCCAAAATCTTGGAAATAGAGGCTATCAATTTTGAGGGGCTCATGAAATTTAGAATTCCCTCTTTGAAAACCACTGGAGAGTTTTTGTGCGTCTGTATGTGGAATTAAACGATGGAACAGCCTGGAGGATAAAATACAAGCAGTCTCCCGATATGCATATGTTTAAATCACCATACAAAAATATGCTACTTCACGTGTATGGAAATGAAAAGTGATGACTATCTATTTCTCATCAATTATGGTGATTTTGGTTGTCATTATTGTTGGCTTTTGAATTAATAATGATAAAGATAACAAGATGCATATTATTGATAGTGGTATTGTATTGATAATGGACATTATTATTAACTGATGAATGGTGTTAATGTTATTAATAGTAGTACAATTAATAGTCTTATTGCTATCTGTATTTTTTGTTGTAGATAGTTTTGATAGCATTATAGAATAAGATTTACATAAAGAGTAATTATTTAGTTTTGTGTAACAAAGGGGTGCAATTAAATAAGCATTGTCTTCATTCTACTCCTTTTTGAACAAAGATTTCTCTTTTAGCATTGTTTTACTTTTAATAATTGTCTTATGTTCGAATAAAATTGAATAATAAAAAAAGAGTTCTATATGCGTTGCACAAGCAAAAATTACAGTTAAGCTAGAAAGAAAGAAAATCCAATCCCTATCAAGTTTCATCAATATAATGTGGGTGTTAATAAGTGTTGATATGGCATTTATTGCTTAAGGTAAAAAAAAATATTGGATAAAAAAAGAGGGATTTGCCACAACTACGAAAAATTTATTTAAAGGAATCCACGACTGGTTGAACACATTTTCCTAAATATATAATTTCCTATTTAATTTGAAATGACCCTTTTTGATATATAAAAACTAAGTATTCCTTTAAAAAACATATACCCTTTGTTATATTTTTCTCCCATGGAGGTTGATATTTTTTTCACCTGTGCAATGTATGCTGGGTTGAACTGTATTATATTTACACCGAAAAATAAAAAAATTCCCAAATAAAGTTTATGTTTACAACTAATCGTGGATCCCTTTAAGTTAAAGAATGTCTGTGTCTGAAGGAAGTGTGAAAATCATGAGTTAATTAGTTTTTTTTTAAGTACTGACAAAATTTTGGTAAAATTCAGGGGCTATATTATATACATTTTATCTGTCATTTGTACTTCTAAAACAAAACTATTTACAGGCAGAATCAATATCTCTATCATCACCTCTTTATAAGTTTTCTGTTTTGGTTTATTATGCTACATTGTAGATTTCAGATAACTATAATCGGTAAAACATAAATGGTTAAAATCTACCATGTTTTTTTCTGGGCGCATCAGAAGAGACCATTCTTAAAATGCAACTCCCTCATTAGCTACATAGTAGCAAAAATCAAAGCCAGAAAAACAAAGCAGAAGCAATAAAAAACATGACCTATCTTTTTAGATTAGAAATCAAAGAACTCTCATTAAAAAACTGCAAAATATAACATAATACATGTTAAATCATAGATCTCCTAAAAGAGAAAAAAAAAGCAATGTCATATCTAAAGTGCACCTCTATGCTGTAGCATTATAGTACAATATTTTAAATTTGAAAATTTAAGATTTTTTTAAGTCTCCATCTCCAAAAAAAAAAAAAACTATTTAGTATCCCCATGTGATTAATAAAGTATTTGTGAATTAAATGATTCCTAAACACTTTAAAGAAAAACTCCTGCTATAAAAATATATAGCAGGCAAGCAAATATATTTCATACATTGCTGCATCCACAGAGATAGATTAAATCAACATTAGATAGTTGATAATTATGGTAAGAATTTGTTAGAAATAGTTAGAAATAGTTTTCCTGCTAAAGCTACTTAAATTGGGCATGATACCTGGATCCATCTTTGCTGTTGTCATTTGCCCTGCAGAAGGACCCTTAGCTTAAAAGGCAGAGCAAAAAAAAAAGAACCTGAAATAACTATGCCCTCAGTCATGAGTTTTAAATGAAGAATTCATGGTTAACATTAATTCCCAACTGTCATATGTGCTGTACATTGTTGACCTAGGAATAATTTAAAGTGTTGGAAAATGTTGCTCTTAGCATAATCTTATGCTTCCAGAGCTGACACAATCCTGCCTGGCAGCCAACATTAACAGTCATTAACATGAGCCTGAGTAGCTTGCATGCATCCAGCACCCTGATTTGACACATCCTCCATTTTTTCTGAACATGGTAATTTACAGGTGTTTAGCCAATTTACAAAGCAGTATCTATCTCTGTGGGCACTGTAATAAAATGCCTCTATTTTTAAGGCTCTCGTTTGTTTGTTTTTTATTCCTGTGAGACATGGTAAAATGACAAAGCTGCTAACATTGACTCAATGATAGAGCTTTTTATTTTAGTTAATTATCAAAGACTGTTTGGCCTGTGGCTAAAGATCCACTGGGGATGAACAATAAATTTATCTGGTGTTGTTTTTTAACTTCTTGCGGAATGTTGTTTTGCTAGAAAAATTATGTCTGTGCGACAAAAAAAATGTAAATATGACCGCTTTATTTAGGAAATGAATACAGTGTTTTAATGTGTATTAGTATAACACACGTTGTCAAACACATTTCCTCCACTGTAGCTTTAACATTAATCAAGCCTTCAGTTTGTTTGTTTTTTTGTTTTCTTTTCTTGCAAGGATCCTGTCACCCTTTCCCATCCATAACCAGAAAAGAAGTTGCTGCTTATTTCCCAACTTGTCAGACTTAAAAGCTCATTCTTTGAATACCAGCTGTGGCCTTTTAGTGTCACTTCTGCTGAGTTTGAGGAATTGCTCCTTCTCAAAAGAACTCCGGTCACAGGTTTAACAGGGTCCAATCTCATTTGAGCACTCATCCAACAATGTGCTTTGCAACACGAGTTTCTCATAGCCCACTTTCAAAGTCCAGGGGTTGTTTACATGCTGACACAGTCTGTGGATGTGAGTTGCCATACAGCAACTTTGCCTGGTGACAATCTTGTCGCTACATCTTGTCGAATTAAGTAATAGCCACATGAGAACAGCGGAGCGAGTCACCCTTGCTCTGAGCTAATTATAGAGAAATATGCAACCCAGTGACGAAAGAGAACTTGTTCCTGCCCTTGATGAAAGGCTGACAAGTGAAACAAAGCTAAAAATGCATCATAATGCACAGGGGTATACAGAATATTTATTTTAAGCAACAAATTATATTATAAACAAAAGTAATACTGAAAATAGTTGACATTTCGATACTGACAGATTTATTTTTCTTTGCACAGAGATACACGTTTGCTGATTGAGCATTATGCTGACCCTGTTATTTTCTGTTTTATATATTGCAATAGCGTGATTGTGTTCTAAAGCTACAGTAAGTTATTTTTTTTCTAAGATGAACCTCCATCTTTGCTACTTTCTCAAGTAATCTAGAAGAACCAGAATTTTCCTGTATTTGGCATCATGCATCTTCCTATAAACTCTGACCATCTTTTTTATCCCTACAGATCTTACAGCTTAATACTCAAATGGCTAAACTGTTGAATCATGCTTGAGATTTTCTGTTTATAGTAATGTGCAGAAAACATAACTTGATAGGATGATTTAGGCGTTTCTTTGGACAATTGTTTTCCTCTTGTGAAAATCCCATAAAGTGTTGCTATACCTAAATAAAATTACTGTTTCCACTTATACTCTGTCCATTATTAGGTGATGGATTGTACCATCTCAATAAGAGATTCAATCCTAGAGGCATAATAATCTAGCTTCATTTTTAAGTGTAACTATTCTGAGTTTGAATTACAGACAGGTTGGATTTTTTTCTGTTTACTATGTGACTTTTTAAGGCAATTGCTTGCATCCCTCTTATTTAAGGGAAGCTAAATAAATCCTAAATATTTTCAGCTTTTAATTAAAAAAAAAAAAAAGATATGAAAGACCATGAATGAATTTCTGTTGCAGTAAAATACATTAAAGCTTTTTATGAAACCTAAAAAAGAAAATAAAAATATGCATGAAGTATAAATGCATTTACAAAGTGCCGTAACACATTTTAGTATTCATCTTTATTCTGTTTTCATCATAAAAGTCAGGCTGTAAAATGTACCAGTATTCGTTGAGTGTTTCACAGATTCTTACAAATCAATCTCAGAGTATGTTGTAAATAGCGCCTATGTCAGGTCTTATGTGTAAAAAGCAAAACCAGTGAAGTGGGAAATTATTTAAGATTGCTCTGTATTGATCACAGCTTCCTTCCACAGCTCCCAGGGTTTATTTCTGACTTGTATATTAGAAGCTGTAATATAAGAAGCTGAACCCTAGAGAAAAATAAAATGCCAAGTGCACAATGTCTCATTCGTGTCATTTCAGCAACCTTTATTTGACATGTTACACCGGTCACACTAACACACTGTACACCACCCTCACCCCCACCACAGCTTCAGTCCTATGTTTGTCATATGCAAATTGGAGAAGGAATCTAGAGCAAACTATACGCCTGTCAATAAATCTTAAAATTAAGAAACCATTAAGAAAAGAGGAACAAATAAAGGCTTTTAGAACTTTTTTTTGTTTTTGTATTTCATTGTTTGACATTAATGGGACCTGATGTGGTGTGCCTGCAGCTTTGCCAACATAATGGCCCGGTGTTGCCAACTCTTTTCTGTGGGTATCTAGTGTGTGGTTGCTGTAATTGCCTGTGTCTTTAAAAATAAGCCAGCTTAATATTCCTTGTTCAGAAAACTTGCCAACGAATATTAAAAGATTGATTCATCATTTTTTGGTCCAAAGAAACAGCTATTTCATCAACAGAGACATTAACGCGGATGTTCAGTATTTTGTGTCTCAAAGCCTTGGCTGCCTATCTGTTACATGTAGTGTTACGCAGAAGCCAGAGAAGTCAACAACACTGTTTTCTCTGGAGGAGAGGATGAATAAGAAGGCAGGGAAGAAGTGACAAAAAAGAGGAATATCTCCAATAGTGAAACGCTATTAAAATCTTGTTAAGTTTATTCTTTAAAAGGTGAAAATATCTAGTTGTAACATTTTGCAGTTCATATTATTGATAGCTTCCATTGTAGTGATGATTGTTTAGTTTAATAAATGTTCTTTTTTTTTTTACACTCATTCTCTAGCCTCCATTCCACCACTAGTGTCAGATTCCATGGGGGAAGACATCTTAAACCTTGATCTACCACCTCATGCAGATTAACTGCGTTCAGCATTGATGTCTCGGCTTATTCCAAATGAATTACAGTTTTCACGTCAATCAAACTTTCTAATTGAGGCTTTCCTCTGTGTGAGTCACTCCAGATTGAAATTATTCCATATACTTTAAAAAAAACTTTAAAATTTATGCATTGGATTTTTTTCTCTCAGATGTAGAGACAGATTCTGGTGCATTTGCAGGAATGCCTATTCATGTACACTGTCCCTGTCAAATAAATAAATAAATCTAAATCAAACAACAAAAAAGGTAATGCAAAATGGTGATTAGCAGTATACAACTGCTGCTCTCACTACATAATGAATACATAGTGGCAATATTGGATTCAAAGGTAATTTCTCCCTCCTGGAGTTCTTTGTTTTTAAACCCAAGAAGTTTTTTTTTTTTTTAAAGAAGTTTTTGAGGCAAATTGAATGGAGACATTCAATCCACTGATGTGTGATTTGAAAAAAAATATGTTTCTGTACTTGTTACTTGGAAAAACATTTAGCACAACCATAATGCGGGAAAAATAATAGGAGAAAACTCAACATAATCTTCATATAGCTCTTAGCTGAGTGCATGCTCCTTTTCTCTTTGAATGCAGAGGCTGTCAGCAGACTCCCCTTAATGTGGCTTATGTAACTTGTATTGGGTTATCTTTCTTGGAACTGATCAGCAAACTATCCACATGGTGTGCAGTGTGATTTGTGTAAAAGGCCAACAAATTATCACTGGTTTGTGGAGTTGATGACCTGAGCTTGTACTTTCTCCACCTTTCCTTAAAGTCAAACCGCTTTGTCATCCAGTGGGAAATGACACACCGGCACATAGCCCTGACAAGGCTCTGCTGACTCTGCTCACAGACAGGCCATCATGTGCTGCAAAGGAGAACAGTGGGCAATTTCTGCTCTTCTACTTACTCAGGAAAGCATTTATAGAGATTGCTTTCACTTGATATACCATTCTTCTTTTCAAAAACAAACTTTCAAACCACTTTACTGGGACTGAAATCTAAGGCTACATAGACCAAGATGGCTGCCATCAAATCTATTTTGATGAAGCTTCTGTTCTTTTAGTTTTTTATAGGTTGTGTTGAAAAATTGCAGCTCAGCTTTCCCTTTTATTAAAATGTGACATATATACCAGAAACAGATTGGTTAGAAGAGTTTTGAATGTATTGTATATGACATAACACTGCTATTATCGGCCAAATATTCTGACTCTGAAATATTTGGAAAATTAAAATTCTCGAACAGTAAATTTTGAATGTGTTGCTAATTTTTATCTCTCTTGCCACCCCTGTCATGATATTTATGGTACAAAAACTTGTCTTCATTCAATCCATATTATTCATAAATCTAAAACGTTCTCATTATTTCCTTTGCTGCAGGTTTATAGCTATTCCTTTGTTCTAATTTTCTAAAATATAAAGATCACATGTCCACATGGCACGTGACATGTTCCCTAGTCCTTTCTCTTTTTGTTTTTATTTTATTTTATTTTTTACTTTTTTTTTTTATGAGTGCCTGTTTGTGTCACCCTATAATTATATCGAAAAAACTTGCTTTCTTAGATTCTGGTCAACATAACATTAAAGGGGCTTCTGTACTATTTACAAAACAAAAATGCTAAATGTGCCCCTTTTTTTCTGCATTAATGTACTAGAATTAAAAATTGTCATTTTTTTTCTATTTTATTGTGAAGTTATAGCATTGCAGTGAGACTAAACCCAATTAAAAGGTGCTGTAAGTTTGTGATCATAATGACTTAACCATCTATTTCATTTAGAAAAAGAACTGCAACTTTTCATGTTTTAATTACACTTGTTCAAAAGAAATGTATTGAATATGACTATTCAAATCTTCACTTTTTCTTTCTAGATAGCAGAGTTTATATTCCATCTTTTGATGGGACATCATACCTGAAGCTGAAGCCTCTTGCATCCTTCTCACAACCTTTGAATGACAGCAGTAATTCAACAACTCCAGCCGAAGGCATCTCTTTCTATTTGATGGTTAAAACAAAATCAACACAGGGCACCATCCTCTTCAGTGAGTACAGTTTCCATTAAAGAATAAATTACTATTTTTTCTGATTCTTTTCTTCTATTATAACTACTATTATAACTTTTTCTTTTTATATTTTTTATTACTTAACTTTATTTATTCTATTTTGCTCTATTCACCTTTTTTTTTTTTTTTACAATTTCTTTATTTGCCTGAAAATTGCCTCTGTGCTAAACACGCTGTTAGCCACCAGTTAGATAGAATCTATTATGATACAAAGGTTTAGAAAAGTTTGTTAATAGTCTGTTTCTGTAAAACATGACTAATTTTCTCTTTATCACATTTCTTTTAAGTGTACAGCTAAAGAAGGTGATTTGATTGCTTTTTATTTATTGCAATTTAGTTTAATATTCAGAGCAGTACCAGGCAAGAGTATATGCTTGGAAAGTAAAATTCTTGGTATCTGTGTTGTTGAAGCCCATTTTAGAGCAATGTTCAGTGGTTGTTCTCTTTTTTTTAAGCAAAAGTAAAAATGTGTTTATTAAGGTTTTTTAAAGTTCTCAAAATGTTCTTCTCTAACAGAAAATGATTACAGCAGTTGCTGTAATGAAGGGAAAACACAGTTAATGCAGTTCAATTTTATGTAAATTCATTATTACTCTAAAAGGCTAAAGAATGTATCACAGGAGATCAATTATCTATAGAACAAGGAAAGGTATAAAATTGAATACATTTTGATCTCCTGTTACTGTCAGTATAAGAATTGCCATTTATTTATAATTTTTTATATTATACATTAAAGAAGTGGTATGAAGAATCTTAAGGAAATATCAACTCATTCATTAAAAAACCATGAGTTGTTTATATTTTGTTGGTAATTTTTAAAGGCAAATACAGATATTTTGTGTAAATGTTAAGTTTTATTTTGGTTTTAAAACAATTAGACCATAAAAGTAAGAAATAAAGCTTAACTTAAAAAGAAACATTAGGTTTGAGAGGAAATATTTGTCCTCATCAGAAGGATAACTATTCCAACTCATCTTCTGCGGACACCACGGCAGCTTTTTTTTTGTGTTTCACAGCAGATGATTGAGCTGTAACCTAAAAGCAAACAAAAGAGTTCTCAAGAGCTGGTCACTCACATTCAGAGATAACATTGCTTTCACCCTTTACATCAACCTTGAGCTCTACATTGTATCTCTGTCTCTTACCAGCTCCTTTGTTGCTACACCTGCACAGACACATACACAAACCCCTTTGTTACAGAGGAAGATTGGGATGGGGATACCAGACAGCCCCTGAGTGGACTCTCCTAACAATAAAGCATTGTTTAGGGCAGAGAGAGAAGTCGCTTAGATCTTATTCATCATTCCTTTCTTTATAATTTTTCTAGGAGTTTTACAAAAGCTGAACCATGAGGATGAGGCTTAATCTTACCATATTAATCTCCATTACAAATCTGTCAAAGCATTTGCATGTACTAAGTTTCCAAACAGCTTCGAGGTGAGGTCACAGCATGCATGCCTTGAGTTATAGGTCCTCTAATGACTGCGAAAAACATCCAAGCGTGTGTCTCTGCGGACCACAGTTGCTGCTCCTCGCTCTAAAAACTGCAGCCACCTTGATTTTTCTGCTCCCATGTTGCACAAGTCAGGTGCAAGTCCAACTAAAGTTTAACCACCGTGCATTGTGTGGCGATCATGGGTGATTTATTTCACACAGGCTGAGTACAGACATCATAACATTCATCTTGCCGGTATGGCCTAGATCAACCTCTTATCTGTGACATCCTCTGTAGGTTCACAGTCTCTGATCTACATTTCCAGGTCTGTAAAATGTTACAGTGCACCTCGGGGTTAAATGTCTCTCCTGTGATCAAAGCAGAAAATTTCTAATCTCAGGGACTATGTAACAGCAAGATGAGGGCTGGCTAAAATGCTCCCTTGAACCCAAACATTATGTTTCCTACTGTGTGAATAAATCTAAACAAGTACATTTTTGCTTAGGGTGAATTTTCAGCTTTTAAAGTTTATTAGAATAAACCTTAAAACTGGACTGAAAATATATATGTATTTTAAGTAGTAGTTCTTCTAATGCTTTTATGAGATACTGAGATTTTTTTAAATAATAATATCAATGTTTTTTCTTTGGATAAACTTTGGTCTCCCTTTAGGTTTGCTAAGTTCCTCCGTTTTAAACTAAAGGTCAATTTTCTATTCTTAAAGAACCATTAATAAATTAGCTAGGAAATTCTAAAAATGCTAATATATATCTTTTATATGAATTGGTTTATTTAAAAATGGGTCAAATGCCTTATTGAAAATATAGCAAATGTCTGACTCAAGGCCTATTTAGAGCTACTACAAATACATTTTGTGTAACTGAAAATCTGGATCAATAATTTATTATTTAGTTATATTGTGCCTATTGCAATGTTGTTTTTTTAGGGTTTGGTCTTGTGTGGTGTAGAGAAGAGAACATGAAGAAAGGGACATAAATACACATGTTTTCTGTTCACTATAGATATATTACATGGCCTCATAAAAAGCAAGGCAACATTTCTTATTAATCATAAAGCTAATCTGTGATTGTATTTAATGTAAATATTGATGTATTGACTGTAATTTTAGCACACCAATTAATCTACAAATGGATGGCACTTACTGTATAAATAAGTTTGTAAATTTACCTATCAATATGTTTGTTCTCAAAATAGTATGTTAAGCTATACAAAAGTGTTTGATACATTATTATAATACTTGTTTTGCAGACTCTAAGAAAGGATTTCAGAATAGAGCAGCAGACTAATTGTAAAGACGCTTCACTATAGTAACTACTTGTTTTATGTGTTTTTAGAAACAGAAAAATGCACTTGTAGTGAAATGAAATTTTATATTATATTACTTTCCATTTTACCAATTTGGAAAGTATTGACATTTTCTTGCAAAAGTACATATACCCCTTGAACTTGTTTACATTTTACTTTAAAACCATTACTTGAATTGTGTTAATAAAATTGCACATCCAGAGACTCAATTTGTGCCCATTCTTCTTTTTCAAATAAAGTATTTAGTCAAATGTAATACAGTATCTGTAAAAGAAAGTTTATCTAAATTCCATCTACATCTATATTTGGACTCTATTTTAACTATCAAATTGGGGTTGAATACCCTATAACAGTGTGCACCACCCTTATTTTTTAGTATTTCATTATATCTCTTTATGGGACGTCACTAAAGATTTGACACTTTGATACAATATAAAGTAGTCAGTGTGATGATTGCAACCCCTTTGGATTTACTCTCCCCTCAAAATAATTCAGCAGTAAGCCATTAGTGTCTAAACTGCCAGCAACAAAAGTGAGTAACGCCCCAATTATCTTCTAAAAGTGATGCACAAGAAACCCTGCAAACAGTTTGCTAAATTCAGGCAGACCAAGGACATGGATTGTCTGGTCTAATAAGACCTTGATGCATTTATTTGATTCAGATGGTGTCAATCGTGTTTCACAGTAATCGGCAGAGGAGTACAAAGATACGTGTACTGTACCTGCAGTCAAGCATGGGGGTAGGAGTGTCATTGTTTGGGGTGGCATTGATGCTGCTAACTTTCAGAGCTCATTGAGGGAACCATAAATGAAAAGCTGTACTGTGACATACTGTCCTGAAACAGAAAATAATCCCCTTCCTTCAGAAACTAGAAATGTAAAGCAGTATTGTAACATTATAAAAACCCCAAACACCACTTTGTTAAATATACCTGACTTGCCAAGGATGTCACCGACCTAAACCACATTGAGTGTCTGCTTGGTATCTTCAACTGGAAGGTGGAAGAGCCCAAAAGGATGAGACATTTACCAGCTCTGTGATCTCATGGACAAATGGAAGAGGATTCCATAGAAAAACCTGTAAAGCTGTAGTGAACTCCACATCCAAGAGAGTTAAATAATTGAAATATAAGTTCCTTGGGAAGGTGTATACTCACTTTTATTGCCAACAGTGTAGACATTTAATCTTGTGTTGACTTATTTTTAGGGGACACATTTTAGCCGTAGTGCGAGGGTGAGGTATTTTGCTTAAGGATTGGCAAGCTGAACAAGAAAACAGCATCAGCCATTGGTTTCAGATTCCTCTGATGTTTTTTTATTTAGCCTTTTTCACTTTGACAAACATTTCCTTGAGCTTCCCAGAACTACAGTTTGTATCCCCAATTGGCAACACACCTGCACTTTAGTGGACCAAGCCACGATTAAACACAGAAAAAATAAACAAAGGCATTATAAATAAAAAATAAGTATAAGGGACAAGTGGTGAACACAAACTGAACCACTTTATCACAACGAGCTGCGAAATGACTATTTGAACTTTCTAGTGTTATATTGCATTACATTTTCAGCGTTGTTACATTGAAATACTCAATGAAATATTAACATGGCGGGTACTTACTGTACTTTGCCAACCAAGATGGATGTGTATTTCATTATGCATGTTGGAAATAAGGTAGATAGAGAAAAAAAAATTATTCTAATAAAAGTAGTTACTTTGGTGAAAATAAAGTTACTCGTGTAAAATGTTACTCAAATAAAAGTGAAAAAGTACCTTATTAAAAAGTAATGGAAATCCCTTTATTGTCCCACAATGGGGAAATTCCCTTGGGCAGTAGTGGGCTGCTATAGTGCGGCTACCGGGGAGCAGTGTGGCCCTGCTCAGGAACCCAGAGTCTGGGTTCCTGTGGGGATTGAAGCGGGTGCTTGCAACCTTATTAGAGCACAAGCGCAGTGCTCTAACCACTAGGCCAACACTCCCCTTATTTATGTTTATTTCAGTAAAAATTAGTTTTATTTAGTTACTTTTATCTTATCCAAAATACTATATTGTATCGAACGAAAAGTACTCATCAGGTTTGTTTTTGTTTTTTTTTAACAAGTTGTTGATGTTCATTGCTGTAGGTGGGAAGGATATCCTTTAGCAATACATATATCAAATAGTTTTTGGTTTCCCAACTAGTGAGCTAAACCTTTAGCTTGAATCGAGTTACTTTGCAAATTCACACTTACATTATGTATTATATATTATTTTAAACTGGAAAAATTCAAGCAGAGAAAAGGAAGCTATTAGAAAGTTTTATTGACATCGAGAAATGTACAGTATAAGGTTAAGTTGCTCAGTGGCCCCAGCAGAAAACATATATACTGAATGCAGGTCAGAGACGTCTTCCACCTGGAGTCTGATAATGGTGGTGAATGGAGGCTTGTGAATCAGGGGAACTGTTGTGAAGTTAGTGGAATGAAGGTGGTGAAGGGATGGAGGACGACTGCAGTTCAGCAATAAAGAAATAAGTCCTTGAATCTGGAGCCCTAAAAAGGCAAAATCCTGAACGAATGTTGGCTGATATGAAAGCATAGAGCTGCACCAATAGGCTGGCGGTTAGTAATGGGATGGATGGCAAGTAAGAGCCTTCCTGTTTGAATTTACCACTAGTGTTTATTAATTAGATACTTATTATATATTGTTTTGTTTTGTTCATTTTAACCTCTTTTATTTTCCAGAGATGGATCACTGTTGTTGTTTTTGTGTCTTTTTTTTAAAACACATACATTTTATTAAACAACATATAGTATTTTTGAACATAACTAAATAACATGCTTGAAATAAAACATGCTTAAATAAAAGTGCAGCTTTTCTAAACATCTTAAATACAACATGCAAACAAATAGAACTTAATTACAGTAATGCAAGTATATCTCACTTGTTACTCTGCACCTGTTGGTTTGATCAAGCATCCCATAACCAAAAAAACAGGGTTTAAATTACTAATATCAAATTTATAAAGTACATATGACATTTCAAATGTACCAAAGAGTGGTTTGAAAGTGGTTCTATAATTTGGATTGTTAAAACAATATGAGGGTTTAAAGGAGCATCCATCTGCTCAGGTTATTTACCCACCGAATCCCTTCTAGAATTTTGGGGGTGAGGTTTTGTTAGGGGCTTGTTCTGTTGCTTATATCTAACAGTTCACTAAGTGAGAGAGAGGGCATACCCTTGTTACCATCATTTCTAGTTGACCAAAAGCCAACATTAAGAAACGCACACCTCAAGGCAATTCAAAGTGTCTAATAAACCTAATACACATGATTTTTGGTGGTGGAAAGACATTAGAGGAAAGTCATATTTATCTGTAAGACAATATTCATGGCTTTTGTAAAAGATTTTGATACAAGGTAAGAAACTGTTTTAGAACAAATCCACCAAATCTCCCATCCCTACTGCAGCAATATGTACATTTAAATAATGATAAACATTGGTCATATTTTGTCATATTTTTAAAGAACCACTGGAACAAACTAAAGTACATTTCAGATGGCAATGTATGATTAGGCGCAACACATCATCCCTGCTCTGACAGCTTTTTGTTTGCTGTGTACTAAACTGAGTTGAAAATCTATATTTTTTAGTTGTTATTTTTAAATATTTCGGTGGCATTCCTCTACCCATTCTCTTAAAGCTGCAACACCTGTTCTCTCCTTTGTGGTCTAATGTCAGCTGATTTGCTATTGTCAGTTCCATAGATGCAACTGCATCTCAGAGGATATCAGGCTTTTGCTGTTGTGGCTCTAAGTTTTGGATCTGGTTTCCTCTACCTGTCAGAGATGCTAATTCACTGTCTTTGTTGAAATCCTTTCTAAAGACTTGCCTTTTTTGTTTGGCATTCATCACGGCATACATTGCTTGTTCTTGTGTGAGGTGTGATGTGGTCTATCCTTGTTTTTATTACTTATTTACAGTATTACTTATTTTCTTAATGTACAGCACTTTGGTCACCATTTAAATGTGCTTTTTAAATAAATTTGATTGGACTGGATTCTGATTCACAACACCCTAGCCTTTAGTTTACATACTGCAGAAAAAAGATGGGCAAGTCTCTAAATAGAATAAAAAAAGAAAAGAACAGAATAGAATGTGACACTGCTTTTGCATAACAACTTGGTTTGACAACTGCATGGAAGTCAAACACATAAAAATGTTCTCAATATGTGTACTTGTTCATTCTCATGTGCTTGTGAAACGTCATCAGCCTCAGCCCTAGTACTGTTCCAATTCACATGAACACAAGACCAAGAACGGGCAAAGTCCCTTGATGTTGTTCCCGCTCCTACGTCCTTACCGATTATGCATCAGAGCAGACTTGTCTGTTCTTGAGATTGACAGCAGCTTCCAGTGGAGTGCTCACAGAGCTCAGAGCATTAAGTTAAACATTTTATTTTCTGTTGCCATTGTCCTATAAAAGTAAGTTTTAACATAATTTGAGGCGAGAACATTTGCTGATTTAGTGCGGAATTTAAAAAAAAGTTTCGATGTTGAAAGGACAGTGGCAACCAGCAGACCTCTGAGTCCAACCACAGCCAGGGCTATCCTTAGCTGGTCTGCAGCAGCCCTCTCTCTTTAGCTGTGTGTGAAGTACGCTGGCCCTGATGGCGATTTTTTGTTTTATTTGGCAAAATGTTAATTTGATCTGTGTTTATCTGTGTAAAAATATATCTCCTCGTAAATGAAAAAAGTAAGATTTTATTGTTATCTAGAGACTATTAATAACAGGAGGTGAAATGCAGCTCCAGATGAGCCAGGAGTGTGGTGACATCACAAGTATACTTCTGTTCCAATTACGGTGGCCAACACCTTTCAAGACTCAGCTGTGCTGTTTTACTGGCTGAGATGCTATAATGTCTGCATACTTTTAACACAAGATTTTCAATGTTTAGATCCAAGTTGCCTGCCATACAGTATATCTTCATGTATTGTGCAAAATATGCGCTAAGCAATTGGCAGCAAGCACATCACTTCGAGCTGCTTTCAGCTTTTGATAAACATTGTTGTGTTTTCTATAATTTACACTGCCATTGTCTGCTTTATTTGCTGACATGCTTTCCAAATTCAGACCAGACATCTGGAGTTTTTTCATTAACTGATTTGTTATAGCTTCCAATGTCTCATTACTGTCACTGGAAATGGTACAAAGCATTCTGCATGCCAGCCTTAAAGTGGAAATATCTCAATAGGTTGGGGAAACACTTGATCTTTGTTTGATGCATCAGTCGCAAGTGAATAATGCAGATTGTTTTCTCTTATGTAGTCCAAATAAGATTGGATTGAGAAAGGTGGCAGGACATTTTCACACAAAGCTTTAGCTTTCGTTTTTCCACAGGTTACCCCCTTAGTTATTAATGAGTCCTTGTAGATTTGTCGGTCAACTTTTACTCCACAGTCAACTCTCTGGTATTATTGGTGATGCCTGATGGCGTGACACACTTTGCAAAGTTCCGCAGCAGATATTTTGTCATCTTGCAGAGATGTGGCTTCATGGAAAAAAAAAGTGAAGAGGTTCCTGCACTTCTATTGTTCCGTGGGCTTATCTGTGCTAGCATGTTGATCATTGGCACCTTTACCTTTACTGCTTACATCCACGTCACATCAACACAGCGTACAATAGGCATGATATCATCCTTTCTGCTTTTCGATATAAATCCTTCTTCTTTGATCCATTTAGGATTTTATATTGTCTTCAGTTTAGGCATTTTTCTGGTCTGCAAGTGCGCTCAGATCCCTTGGTCTACCAGCTGCTGAGCTGATATCAGTCATGTCCACATTGCTGATTTGATTACCGTTCAGTACAATAAAATGTCTCATATATATTTAACTATTTGAACCAATAATCTGCCACAGTAGATTATTTTGCAATACATTTTTTTTTATTTAAGTGTATATAATTTTTTGATTTGCATCTCAATATACATACTTTTCACAAATGGGCGTCCCTCTCAAAGCAACGGCAGATGACGGACAGGTCTTCTTAAAACCGGACTGGCCGTCCTAAAGTCGGATGTATGGCCACCATGGTTCTAATTGAACCATATGTAAGCTGCATGCTCCTGTTCTCCCCGAGTCCATACTTTCCTGTATTTTTGTCAAGAACCTACTTAGCAAGAACATAAGTTCGTACTGGCAGTTTTTGTGAATTGAGAAACAGCAATAGTTTTGAAATCTGTATTGCCATATCAATGTTAAAAAAACGTAACTAATGCTCCCAGCATGTCTACAGATGTGTCGTCACATAAGAGGTTATTGGAGGGCAACAATAGCAGCCATTAGGTTTCTTGTGCAGCTGCATATGCATTGAAGAAGATCACCTCAGCTGAGTTTCTTTCTTTGAATCATAGAGGTAACCTTGTGGTACTGCATTTTACAGGTCAAAAGCTGTTGCCCACCCACCCTCATTTGAAGAAGAAGCTTAGAAGCATGGAGCCTGCAGAATGGTTTATCTGCAAAGCCTATAATTGCCTCCTTGTTCGAGTTTGCTGAAAAGAGGCACATTTGGAATTGGTCTAACAGGAAAGTCATGGAAGAATTTGGGACACAAAAGGCCTCATTTCTAAAAGTTTACTGAACCACGGAGTATTGGAATTGCTTTAGCCAAGCTGTACAACCAACTCCGCCTACTCTATCCTTCTGTCACAGAATTGACAAACCACAGAGCACGTCAACTTCATTATGCTGCTAAGCTAGAGGAGAAGAAATGCCAGAATTGCTAAACAACCCAACTTCTCAAGAACCCATATAAGCTGGCCAACTCCTTCCCCTTTTAAGTTATAAACTGCAATAATTGCAGCCGAATTGCCCTGCCTGAATTTGACCTGCTACTGCAGCAGCATAACCCCAAGCCCCCCCCCCAAGAGGATTGTAAAAGCAACCATTGTCGTATTTCCCTCCAAGCCATGAGCCTTTGAAAACAACAACTCTGCATTTAACCCATCCGCTTTGGGAGCAATGGGCCGGGGAGCAGTGTCGAGTTAGGGGTCATGCTCAGGGAGCCAGAGTGGCAGCAGGGGATTGAACTCACAACCTCAGGATTCAAAGCTCTATGCCCTAACCACTAGGCCGCCACTCCCCTATAATGGTACGTTCACACCGGACGCAGCAGGCGCAGCAGAAGCAGATGCTTGAACGCTCCCGACGAGCTGCTTCAGCTACTCAGACGCGCTGCCCCTGCTGCTCAAAACCCGCTGCAGGACCTTTTGCTGCGCCTTGATGCACGTCAACCATTGACTTTGCATGTAAACTCGCTCCTCCTGCTGCACCTGCTGCGTCCGGTGTGAACGCAGCATAAGGCACAGTAACTCCTAAAAGATACAGTAAATTGTTAACACTGCTAGCGCTTTAGAACCTGCTTTGCAAATGGTTTTGATATCCACATTACGTTATATATTAATCAGTAATATCAATTGTCAGTGCAATTATTAAAGACTGGTGGCCATAAATCACAATCCAAAACATGATTTTTGTTATGAATTAACTTTAATTAGAATTGTTATTAATTGCAATGATAATGATTATTAATAATATTAAGAATAAAATAAGTATAATTGCAGAGCAAAGGTTATTGTTTTCATAGGGGTAAACTGAAAGGTATAGCTTTAGAATGTTTTATGTGTTACTTGGCAAAACTTGGTTGAAATTAGACCTCTGCTTCACACCTCTATAATTTTAATTAACTCTAATGTTTTACTGGAGAGTATACTTAGGATATTGATATGTTTATTTAAATAATTGAGTTTTAATTAATACCCTAAATAAACTATGGTATTTCTTTAGACAAAGACATGATTAAAGATAGTGGCGTAAAAAAGCCATAGCAAGTAAACTTTTCGTTATGGTATGTGGATGGTTGGATCCAATACATACACAATAAACCAATGTAGTTTAAATTACTAAAGGAAATAATAAAATAAATGCATGTAGGGAAAAGATTTTGTATTTTGTTTCTCATTATTCTCATTATTCCTATTAAATATTTATTTATGTAAATATACTTGTAATTGTATTGCTAGTTGTTTTATGTCATATATTCAGGACCAGGAGTGGGTTCTCAGTGACCAGGGGGCTTGATGCATAAATCTGCATTATATGAATCAATTTCCAAAGTTCGCCATCTTTGTTGCCATCTTTGTTTCATAGATACATTTCTCACTGTTAAGATTAAGTATGAAAAGAGCTTTTCAAAACCAATCTTTTGTGTCATTTTGGATTTTTTTTTTCTTTTTCTTTTTTTTGTCTCAGCTAAATTCGTCCTATATTGTTCTAACTGCTCACCACTACAGAATACAGAGATTTAACCATTGGGATTTGAGTTAAGATAGATGAAAGCATACATTCTGTTACCAGCATAGTGACTTTTATCTAGTTATTCTTCCTTGCTCATAGCATGCTTGCTTTTTTAAAATTAGACAAGAGGAACTGAAGAGAAACCTTCAGAGATTGAACAGACAAAGTTAATCAGAAGAAAACAAAGTGATATACATTGAGATTGAGATACATTTGCTCCTTATTCTCCGCCTTCCCTTTCACCAACTCTCCCTGAAGCAAATCTTTGAGTCTCCCCCTGGACTTCAATTGTCAGATATGAGAGGAGAAAAACTTGGAGGTGGGATGTTTTTGTGTGTCTGTGTGTGAACATTTGTGTGGTGATGGGTGTGTGTGTGATTCTGTTGGGGGTAAATGGAGGGAGAGAAGAGGAGAGAGAACAGGTGACAGGCACTGACAGAAAGGACGAATACTCTGTAAGGTTCAGTGCATAGAAAGAGGGCTATGGAGATGGCACAAAGCTATTTCCTTTCAGACAAAAATGTTGGGGAAAAAAGGGAAAAAAAGGACAACATTGACATCTGTTGTAAATAATATTTGTCCGCAGATGGGTTATGGCACAATGTAAAAAAAATCAGGCAAAAAGAAGAGACTATTAAGTCCTACTTGTCTGAAGTTGTTTTAGAAATCTGTGTGACTCTGTGCTGTCATGCTCATTAAATCTAATTAGTTTTCTTCTAGACTATGGTTTTGAAAACAACTTAGATGATGAAGTGTCAAGCACAATTATGTTCTGTAGTTGTTGTTTAAGTTTATTTCATGGTTAGGTCATTTTTACCTGGTGTTGATTCTTTCTTTTTCTTACAAATATGCAGTTGTTGTTGTTTTTGTCTCTGTGAAGTTTTGTGCAATAAATAGAAAAATTATTATATTTTGTACATCATGGCTTATGATACGTTGCATTTGATATTGCAAGTTGAAATGTCCAACTTCCAAATCATAAAGTTTTAACTGGAATTGTTGGATGGTTGACAGGATGGTAGACAATTTCTACATCCAAGATGTATGCAACACATGTCAACGTTACTAAAGTTCCTTCTTTGACTTTTTTTAGCAGCTCTTTATTATTTATGTAACATTGCATTTTATTACTATTTAACTTATTTACCTCAGATTATGTCTCTCCAGTTTTTTTTTTCTTTCAAGTTCTGAGAATATTGATCTAAGGGATTCCTGCCTCCCTTAGTTTCCAAGGTGAATTATTTTTTTTCTCAGTCTTCTCCTATCTTTATTATAAACAATTTGAGTGCATTCACCTGTTTCCACTTAATGTCTATAATAAAACATTTTTTGAGGCCTTGACATTCTGTTCTATATCTTGAAATAAAAGTAGTAGATGCCATCAGTTCAGGCTGCAAACAGTGCGTATCTATGCAAATAAAAAGAAACACTATTTGTAACTCCTTTTTTGATACAGTATTTTCCAACCAATTGTAGGGTTACCGTTCACTGCAAATCGCAATATACAAAGCAGCAACACACATAAAAATTTTGTACCACAAAGTTATTAAATGATTAACCATAATGTCTTTTGCAACTTTGTAGTCTTTGGTTAACAAATTACTAGGGCTATGAAAAGGGTTGTTGAGCTTGTGAAGTTAAAAGAAGATAGATCTTTTTTTTCTCAAAGCACAGTTCTGATTTAGCCTAACAAAGGTGGAAGTTTAATAAATACCGTATATTTAACTGCACCCTGATAAGCGGAGCAAGTTTAACCTGTGGAATAAGTCATAAACCAATTTATTGAGGGAAACTGGATTGGATAATCTGAAACAGAAAGGAAAGCATGTTATGGCCTGCAGGTTCTGAGTGACATGATACCTGTACATTTTCTCCATGATCGAGAAGGATTATTTTGCTTTTGCTTAAACCATTGGATGTGTATTTGGTGTGAACAATGTTTTTATAATATTTATTTATACATATTTGTCATGGTAGTGGCAGAGAAAATTAAATGATTAGGGAAACAAGTATTTTACAAAAACCTGTCACATCATGGTTTAACTGGTAAAGAAGGAAAGTATCCCACATTTCCAGTGCTACTGACAACAGCCTGATTTCTTTGGTTTTTACATGTGAAGAGGGCATAGTAGTTTAGGAACAACAGTGAAATGTATAATGGCTAAATCCAAGTTAAACATGTTGGAAATCTATTTTAAAATGTGTATGTGGGTGGGAAAAGACCTATCAATATCTAATGTGATTTTTGTTTTTAAATGATCTAACACAAGCCACTGGCAAATGTGAAATACCAAGCATTTTAAGTAAAAAGCAGCCTCTGCTGTATCTGATGAAGAGACCAGCATCGTATTGATCCCCTTTCATAATGTTAAATACTGCTTTGATTTCCATCTCTGTTACCATGCTGTCTTCAAACTGCTAGCTTTGGTCCTGCTCTCTTTACTGATGTCTGAATCAACCCACCTATGTCATTACAGCACCTTAGCATAGATGACATGCACTCTGCTAAGACACAAGGCTGTCAAGCCCACACACACCTTCATCCTATATTTAGCTTGCCACATCAGCCTTGTTCTTGAGATTGTGGCTCTAACCCTGTTGTCTTTGGGATATCAAACAGGTTTTTTCTACACCTTCTCAGTAGCTCTCTCTGGACTAGAACTCCCTTGTCACCTTTTCTATTTCAGCTGAAATATCCTCTATAGGCCTTGTTGGAAACAGAGAAACATTTAAGGTCTCTCAAACAGGGCAGCATTGCTGCTCAGTCCCCTGCCATGTAACCACGTCTTCCTTCACAGTGAGACAAGAAGGGCACATTCCCTTTCTATCTGAGTCTCCCTCAATGACCTGCATTCTAAAATTGCCATGCATTAGCTCCTGTCTATTCAGACAGCAGTGTAGGTGCTGGTGGGAATTTTTCCACCTTACTCACAAAGACCACAGTAGTTTGCAAAGTATTATGCTAACAATACTGACTCTTTAAAACTGCACAGACTTCTTGCAGGATGGATTTGATGCAGCTAACAATTGTGATCAAATGTGACCAACGAAAATGTTTGATCAAGACAAAATTCATAAAAAATGCCAAAAATGGCCTAATGATATTTTATTCTTAGAAGTAGCTGGAGTCAGCTTAACGCAGATGTAATTTAGCTGCTCCTTAAGTATTATTTAGAGCTCTTTAGAGAGGTGTTTTTTCATGGTGTTATTTTTTATTTTTAAGCAAAGGTTTACTGGAAGAAAATGGTGGGGTAGGAAAAACCTTTACAAATGATTTATAAAACTTGGACTACAGCTGGAGTCACTGCTTCAAGATCCATAACTAGGACTTGCAGAGTAATGTCATCCGCTGCTGTTGATTGATGTATTATCTCAATGCTGAAGTGAACAAAGTTTGTTTTAAGTCTTATACCAAATTATTTCCCTATAACATCAGTTCTGAAGAGATCTAGTTCACATTTCAAGATATTTATGGCACTATGTATACAATAAATATATATATATAAATATATAATAAAAAAAAACCTAATATTCTTCTATATACTGTATTTTCTAAATAAATTTACCAAAGCTGCCTTTTGCAGCAATGGGTACTTTTTTTTTTTTTTTTGCTCAGTGGCTCTTTACTTTTTCTAAACATCTTCCCTTCAAAACTGAAGTTTTTTATTTTTATATATCTTTTTTAAATGAACTCTGTTTGCCCTTTGAGCAGATATCTGTCTGTATTTTTTATTCATGTTCAAAATGAAGAACAGTTAGTGCAGGGTTACTTTTAAAAACAGCTTAGGATTTCTGACATGTGTCCCAGGTGAATTTGTTGACTGTCCTCATAAACTGGCCTTATATAAATGAACCAAACTGGTTTTGATTTTAAGAAATAAACATAGTGCTGCATGCAGACGGAGACTCTGCATTGAGCTTTTGACATTTTAGAACTTCTCAGGTCTGGGTCAGCTCCATGTTATGGTTTTATTCTTTAAAGGAGGAAACATTTTGCCGTCTGCGTGTGTGTGCTGTTGTTGAGGTCACAGAAATGTGAATGTTTCTTGATAAGCTTTTATCTAGAGAAAGCCAAGCCTATCGGCTGGTATTTGTTAGCAGACAGGAGTCCTCCCTCAGGTTTTCATATGCTGAGTATTGATCACACCACATATGACCTTGTGCTAAACATCTTCCGTTATACTGACTGACATTGGTGCAGTATAAACAAAATATTTGAATATTTAAGCTTTAGGATTACATATAGGATGAGGACTGGTTTTATATGTTTCTGCTTTCATTTCATTTTTCATCATTTTCGTTTTCAGGGGCTTTCTAAAAGGCCCAAACCTATTTTTGAGTTTCAAAAGAAATCCTTTTTGTTATTTGTTTTTGTTTGGGGGGGTGGGGGCTTCTGATAAAATGATTCTTTATCTTGCTTTAAGAGTTATGACATTTACATTGAAGCTTTAATAGTGTGTTGCATTTGTTAATACAAAAAAAAAGAGAAAAACTCAACCTTTTTTTTACTGTGTTTCAGCCCAGGAGCAGAACTTTGGAGATCAGTTCCTGCATGTGTTCCTTGAAGATGGAAGCCCCATTGCTCAGCTTGGCTGTGGTGACACTAATATTTTATATGCAGCTGCTGGCAAGAGAATCAATAAAAACAGATGGATGCCAATCCTTATACGGTAGGATTTTTCCATTTCTTGATGTTTGAATACTTCTTATCTTGTATGTTATTGTTACTGTAACTCTAACCCCAATGTTATTATTTAGCCTGTATGATTACATAACATAAAATAAACACAACACCAACTTTACATGAATAGATAGCAAACCAAAATTCAGACATCTGGTAACCTTATCAGTTACAACAGTTTCAACACTTGGCAAATAGAACAGGTGATAACTGACGTATGAGTTTTTCATGTTTCCATATGACTAATGTTATGGGGGCTACGATGTTAAGTTCACAGTGCTACACCATAATAACCCTGTGCTGCAAGCTGGATTGTCACAAGATCCATGTTTTCAGTCTCAACAACAAATCACGCAACACAACACAACAAATCCATCTCAAAAGACTCCGGCTAATATGTCTATCACGTAACAACCAGTGAGCCAGCAGTGTTTTCTGGGGCGGGACATGTAGGCATGACGACAGTCAGAAGGAACTTGCTGGGGAATTACAAACATGGCTATGCTGGAAGACTCACCTGTCGATACTCCAACTGACCTAGTTTTAGCTAAAATATTTTTTTGTTTTTGAAGAAGGAGCAGAGATCCTACTTCAGACGGAACAAGATGTCTGTGCTTTTTTTCTGACAGGATTTGGAAAAAGTTTGATTTGTCAGCTTTCTCTACTAGTTGTGAAAAACACTGAAGAAGCTGCAGACAAATCCTATTGTGATATTGTGGTCGATTGGCTGAAAGCGTATTATGGAAGGCGGGTACTAGCTGGCACATCACCCAATCAGCTCAAAGTATTGTACTAAACATCCCTCCTTTTTCTGAACAGACTGAAACGGCAGCCATCCCATACTGATAACATAGAATTCAACTCAGTTTTAGAAATATCAGTCTGGCGGCTACCAGGTTAACACCATATATGAATGGGTCTTATTACTATTGACTGTTTCATTTTTGGATTTTAACAGTCAATTGGCCAGATCTTCAAAGAATCCAAATAACGCTCTGTACAACTACTGTAGTGCAATGGATAAAACCTTGATTGTGTGCTACTGGAAACTCGAGTGTGGCTGTAAAATAAAGATGTTCACAAGTTCTGCAATTGAGTTTGAGATAAAATTTATTTTTAAAAATTATTTTTATGATTATTATTTATTGTGATGTTTACATGCTTTTCTCAAAGTGCTACCCACCAAAGTAAAAGAAACAAAAATATGAAAATACCAAGTTGAATTTCAAAAGATCAAGTAATAGATTGATATAAATATCAACCATAAATCCCGAAAAGCTGACTTTGTCAGCTCCTACCCATGGCTTACCAGGGTCTTATTTATATAAGCTTGTATGAGCTTTTTATTTTTGTCTTGTTACCATGCTTGCTGTAGTATTTTTCTTTTATTTCTATTTAAGCAAAACGCATTTAAATGAACCTATTCATTTAGATTATCTTAAGAACACTCTTGGCTCAAAAACAGCTGGCTAAAATTGGTAGGTTGATCTTAATCTACATTTATTTACAGTTCTTTCACATCTCTTCCAAATAAGTCCGATAAGCAATGCTTCTTCCCTGCACAACTGATCCTTCGTCTCTATGGTGCATGCATCAGTTTATGGCTCATCACTTTGGGGCAGAGGAAGCCATTGGGGGAAATCACTGCTGCAGAGCTCCAGCTCTTTTTATTCTTGATATGTTCAGCACTTTTGATTCATATGTAAAATAGTGTGTGACCTCAGTGGTATTCGTGTGAGCACCAAATACCTACTTTCCTTATCTTTGAGTTGACGACACTGAATGCAGCCTCTGTAACTTGCAGGTGTCAGCAACTGTGCAATGTTGGGCAGCAGTTGCATTTAAACATACATAATCCAAGCTTTTTTTACACAGCACAGGACACCAGAAAGAGAAAACATATACCTTTCCATTTTAAAGAATTTCTGTTAAAACTTTTTTTTTTACAACAAACTCTGTGTTACTCTGATGTTGGACTATAAGTAAGAGCAGATAAGTAGAACACCACTTTGCAATATTTAATGTGGTAAAATGGAAAAAAAAAGTTTGTTTTGTATATGTATTTGTGTATGTAAATGTTTGGCAATGATATGACACATTCTGATTACTTTTTTTTCTTTACTAAGAGCATATTACATATTTATTTAAAGAAGAAGAAAATAAAGTAGCTATCAAATTGGGAGGAATTCTGTTTTGTTTTTTTTCTAGCAGGATTTGTATTTTGTTCCTTCTCAACAGTCTTAAAATACTCCTCACTGTTAATCATCCACAGCACAGGTGATAAAAGACATTCTGAATAATTAATTTAGAATATAAAGACATGTTGTGACTCTAAACTTAATTGTGAAAGAACTTGGAAAAGAGGCTGCAGTATGAATAAACTGTATTGGCGAAAAAAACATTAAAGCCGGAATGTGATGCATTCTCAGTTTCTGTTCATTAAATCTTTAATCTGCATATAAATATAGGGCTTTTATTGCATGAAAGTAGAAAGTGATGAGAGCTTTATGCTAAAATTATATGAATAGGAAATTCAGTTTATAAAGATAATGCTGTAAAGGTGCCAGAGAAAAGCAACAACTCAAGTTTCTTTCAAAGTGATTTTTTCCAAATAAAGATCTTACAACCACAAACTAAGGTGGATTTTGTTGGGATTTTTATAAAATTGGCTAAATTGAGATAAATAACTATGAAGTAAAAGGTAAATATCTATAATTTTAAATTCTTAAGTCGCAAAAAATGAGAGTTATAATGAGAAACCAGTTGAAGTGCCTTCTAAAAATATGCCACAAGCAATGCAAAGAAGGGAGCAAATATTGGAAAAAAGTTCTCTGGTTGAATGGTTTCAGGATTACTCTTTATCCAAAATGCTGTGTGAAAAGAAAAAAAAAACTGAAACAGACAGAAATAACCTGTCCCCATGTAACATATGGTGTATGTAGCATGATGCTGTGAAGATGCTTTTCTCTTGTAGGAAGGTTCTTTAGACTTGATGGCAGAAGGATAAAGCCTAATACAGAACTTAAATTGTAGACTGAAATTGGAGCAAGAGTAGTAGTCATTCAAAATGTCCTCACTTTCCTTGATGGGCCCTTGGCTGGTCCCCTACAATTTCTTTTTAAACTTCAATCTTCGTACTGAAATATTCTTTCTGTCATGATTTGTGGACAGATCTAAAGAGACAGATGTAAAGAAAAGAATCATCTCCTGGTCAGAACATGTAATTTAGTGAAAGGGTGAAGCCAGAGTAAAAAAATATGCATGTCCAGGAGAAGGAGGGGGGCACCCCAGTGGCTGGAGGTTGGAGGGGATATTGCTGGGAGTTTTATATATATATATATATATATATATATATATACGGTATATATAAAACTTCAGGTCTGAGCCCTTCATGACACCAAGATTTTGTCCATAATCAAAGTTTTCTAGCTGCAGTAGCTGAAGCTGTGAAACAACTGAATTTTTTTTTTTTTTAAGCCCATTCCATAACATATGCAAATCAATATGACCCACTCATTAAACACCTTGGTCTCAGGTTTTTAAAAAATATGAGCATTCCAACTGGTTACTCCCTTGCACAAATGGAAAGCACACTTAGGTAGGTGTTGAAACTTTTTTCAGAAAAACTAAGTGAAAGCCTGCTTACATAACAATTTAAGTCTATTTTCTGGTTTTCATGACCTGAATGATTGCACAAGTAATGAATACCTACATTAATGTAAAATGTAAAAACTTCCCAGCAAAAGCTATCTGATTTTATTTTCTGGGATGAAAATATTAATATATGTGAATAATCATAATCAAGAAAAATTGACTGCACTGAGTTGTGTCTCTCAAAATATCCAGGCTTTTGAAATAAAAAGGCAATGGAAAAGTGGCTATAGGTACTTGCCAGAAAGACCTCACTTACATTCTGCAAAATTAAAGGAAATACCTAATATGAGCTGTTGTTAGACTGAACCCTTATTAAGCTTGAGCTAATTTGCAAAAATTGATGAGCATTATTTTCAGTATTTTGATTTTAAACTGGTAGAGGCACATTATAAACAACGTATTTAATAAAAATCTTGTCTGTTGATGGCTAAAATCTTAAAGACAGTCATATTATCTATCTCTCTCAGTTTATTAAAAAGTTCTGCTTTAGAATTTTTCGGTCTATCATATATTATACCAGCATAAATACATTAATGTTTGTGGTTGTCAGATATGAATATGTGCAATAGCTTTAAAAGCACATTACCTTTATAAGAGAATGTAAAACGCTCAGTTTGAATGGAAAGGACCACGACAGAAAAGTGTTACTTTATATTAATTATCTACAGAAAGGTGTGTGTTTGTGTTTGGCTTTACTTTCAACAAAAATTATTTCTAAAGACACCAACATTGGCAAGGGAAGAAAGAGCCCTCTTGAAGCTCCCTGTGCTGTCATTTCAATTCACAGAGAGGAGTGTTTTGGGTGGGGGAGGCTGTGTCATTTTTCATTTGGGGAGGACATGTTTTCTGTTGGCTAGAATTCTGATGTTGGGAAGTCTTTCTTTTCTTCAGGGATATTTTGGGGCTATACTGCAAAGATTAAATTTCCAGAGTGGCAGACTCTAAATGCTCCCCTGGTCATTTTGTGAGTCTGCATCCATTATTTGGTTAAAACCTGTTGTGCCTGACATTCACTGCTGGAGTAATTTTCATTCTTAATACACACAGTTAGGGATCAATGAGGATGATACATGGCTTTCTGCTGAAACGCATTCATTCTCTTGTCACATGCGAGTCCCTAGCAGATATGATTATTCAGCCTCCTTTATTTCTCTGCAGCTAAAGAAATGGAGTCTTTTATCTCAGCAAATGAAAAGCTAGGCTTCAATTTACTGTATTTTGACTGCTTAGGGAACCTTTTCTTTATAGGAAGCAGGAACTTATTTCTAATTCTTATTGTTTTGACTGTGACCTGACACAGTCTCCTAAAAATGTTATGTTTAAAACCTTGAAATAAAATGCAGAACTGTAGGCCTTATTCCTACATAGTTTGGGTTCATGATATCTTACCTAGGGAATAGTTTGAGCTTCAAAATGCACATCTTTTTTTCTTGTGTTTTATCTGTTAGAAAACATGTTTTTTTTTTTCATTCTGTTTGGAAACCAAATAAGCTCACATTATAAACTCTTTAGTCACTTCATGCTCTATCTCATATTTAAATCAACTCTATGTTAAATTTTGACCAATCTGTTTTCACATTTTTTAAGGTAAAATATGGTGGCATGTACAATAGCAAGATACCTAGAGAATTGTTTGAAATATTTCTCAAAAGGAGAATAATTGTTCAGATTTGTATATTGGCCTTTGTATTGTATTCAGACAAAGGAACAAAATAAAAGGGCTTCTAATAAACAGATTAAGATAGCTCAACTAAAACATGTAACAGGAATAACTCGTTTTGCTCCAGACTCTCTTTAGTTCTATTTTTTTTTTTTTTCATAAGGAGCCCAGATTCTAATTAATACCCATTTTTGTTTGTTGTAATTTGGTAGCTTTTCAAGCAATGCTCTTAATTTGTGGTTACCTCATTAGTGTCAATGCCCCATGTTAATGCATTTTACAAATTAGTCTGATGTTTTTCTTTACCCTGAGATAAGTATTATTGTTTCGCACTAAATATGGATACTGATATAAATTAAATCAACTCAAATAGTTTTTATTAGTTTGGATTTAATGTAACTTAGTTACTTAGTCAGTCAAACAGTAGTTTGACTGACTAGAATTGAACAATTCGCCAAGTACTTCAATAATTATTTCAGTAAAATTAAACTAATAGATATGAACAAAGACATATTTAATCTAAACCAACCCTAAATGTAGTTTCATCTAGCATTCAACATTTTCAGCCTTTGTGAAATCATACCTGGATTGACCTAATGGGAAAACTGTATTCACATTTCTGTTGAGCCACCTTTAGTGAGAATTCTTCCTTAAAGGCACAACATGCATCTGCTGAGCAAGAGATCAGTCAGCAAAATCTGATGTTGATAAATGAGTAATGTAGCAGAAGTAAAAATGCATGAAAGTTTTAGACAAGCCAAGATCTAAAGGCGATGAAAATACAAATTCTCCTAACTTTCACTGGGTCCCCCTTTCATGGCAAATACAGTACATTTCTTTGAAAGCTCTCATTAGTTTTGCAGAAATAGCTTTATTATTTAGAGCCTCAGTCCCTGCCTTAAGCACTATTACCCCTTAGACAACATAAAGCTACAACAGAGCAAATTGTGTTAATTTAAACATTGTAATATCAAAAACACATTTGACTAATGACTAAGTATCATGCACTGTTTACATGTAGAATTTGATTGGAATTTTTACTGCTGCTGTTCATTGACCATTGAGAAAGTTTTTAAATGTAAGGATGCACATGTGGGTGTGTGTTGCATAGCAACAGCCTCTGTAAGAGAAGGAAAACAGACATGTGCTGTGAAGGGGGAAAAAAACTGAAAAGACACTTTTAGGACATCTCATGAGTCAGACTTCTTTGAATTAATGTCAAAGAAATCCAGCTTGCGACATTCAAATTCAGCCCAGTTTCTAAAGCACCTGTTTATCTGTGTAAGCTTGTTCAATATCACACTGTTTAATAAAGAGCTGAGAGGGCTCTGTCTCCATCTGTCTTTACTGTTTTTCGGTCTATTTAAGTGGATAAGGTTTAAAGTAACATTATTCAAAACAGCCTTACATAATATTTGTTTTTTAATAAAAAAAATAAATCTCTCAAATATTAAATAATTACCTTCACTTGCTGCATTTTTGTACATAAGCAGCATATAAGAATGCAGGTTATTTGTTTTAATGAATTTTAATTTTCATTTAACTAAATGTCCTATAGTATTTGAACTTTGAAAGTTAAATCTTAATATTAAATATTTTTCATTCTCAGCATTATGCCAAATCGGAGTAAGTTTCTTAGTTCCACTGTATTCAGTGTTTTATTGACAAGACCTCCTCTTAAAAGATTCACTGGGGAGTTAGACGGCAGCCATGCCTGCTCATTTGAAGTTTTGCATTGTGAAACCCCACAATGCCAGGAGCTTTGCTTTCTTCCATCTAATAGTATCGCCAGAGATATGATGACAAAACACAGGCTGCCCAAATTAATTGAGGCTTGCTGGTCACAGCACAAATTATGCAGCAAATGCTGCAGTGCTGCATGTGAGAAAGCCACTGCACCATAGCCAGACTAGAAATGTGGTGTGGTGAAACCTTTTCAAACACAGCTAATAAATTTTTCTCTCTTGATGTTGTAGATACTATGGTGAATGGGGAAATCATGAATATTAACCATATGGGGGCTTTTTTATTTTATTTTTTGATGCAACTGTTCAATCTGTTCGGCTTCAACTAAAATCATGGTAACAGGTGGTATTTGTGTTCATCGTTCATGTATAACATATGAGGAAGAAACTCTATTTGCTCATAAACATAAAACTCCACTAAGCAGTTGCTGCTAAGAAGCAATAGCCACTGACTAAACCATTGAAATATCAACAAATTATAAATTCACATAGTACTGTCCCATATAATGTTTTTTAAGGAATATGAGATATTTCTAGAATAACAAGCAGTTAAAAATGTGTCATCAATAGCACATCAGTCAGGGAAATAGGTTGCAAGGGCACCAGTGTGCTCAGTGATGTTTTACTGCCATCTGTTGCCAATACTTTCAGATGTTTTATGCAGTAGTAATATTTTAATGATGATCCTCCCTCATTGCTAATTTTCTGCAGGGGACTGTGAAGGAGGCGCATTTCATTAAAAAGACAAATGGCCAAATCAGCTTTAGCAAATACCTTTGCACGAAGGTACAGTGTCTAAAATAAACTTACCAGGTACCTTTACATTTTAGGTAATATTTCGGTAGGTTATATTGCTGAAAGTTACAATAATCCAGTTGCCCCGAATTAGTCACACACGCAGAGTATAAATGAAGTCTTTATAGATGACAAATTGCTTATGATTAGACCATTAGCCAGATGAACAAATACATAAATGATGATTGAGAAAGTAAGAGAGCTTTCCACCATATTTTGCTTCTATTTGCCGAGTAAAAACAAATACTTACATGTTATTGTTTGTATATCTAAAGCTGGGGCATTACTCCGGTCGATTATTTGAGATCAAGCAGGGAAAAAAGCTTATACACCCTAGTTCCAGATGATTTAATATCTGCATCAATAGCCTCCTGTTCCTCTCTTTCATTCATATATTTGGGAGACACCCTCCATTGTGAATTTTAGTACTATTTGCAATGTTAATGTGAACCCAAAAGGAATAGCTTCAGTTGTCTAGCTAAGAAGCCTGAAATAGTTATGTATTTAAATAGCCTTGTTTTCCTTAGAGCCTGACCAATGTAAATTAGCTGAGTGGAGCATTCACTGTGCTGACGAGAGCTCATCAGGAGACATCATCTTGTTTGCTTAGGCAGAGGCTGTTTTTTGGACTATTAGTAGTCACTAAAAAATCCCCTCTGTGCAAACCGCTGAAGTTTAAATCAAACACTTTCAGCTGCAGACAGTTTTATAATAATTCTATGATATTTCATATCTTTCTGTAGTTAGTTTATATATAAATAAATTGCTACTCTAAAGCCTCTTTCTAAACAGTTACTTTTGTGCTAACAATGAAGAATGACATGTGAAACAGACCAGGCACCCTGCAGATGATAACAGCTCTTTTCTCCTTGTACTCTGGACATTAGGTTGCTTTTCATATATTGAACCTTAAATTTGCATGTGCATTAACGCATGTTTGTGTGCACATATGTGTGCACAAAAGAGCTCTTGTGATTTCCACACCTGTAATTAGTCCTGCCTGAGGTTATGTGTGTGGGATTGCCTCAGGGAGGTGTCCTGGAAGACTGTTTCAAATTAGCAGGAGGGCAATTGCCCTTATTGTTTCCATCTGGCTACTAAAGCACACATTTGGGACTTTCACCTCATCAACACTCAACCAGTCACAAGGAGTGAGTCGGTAGATGTTGTAGAGTCACATTACCAGCATGACATACAGTGGTTCACTAATTTGTAAATCGTTCCACCAAGTTTTTCATTTGGACCATTTCACTTTTTTGTGACATATGTTTGAAAAAAACAAAACAGCCGGTCAACACCATATGTATAAAAATTTTAAAAAGCCACTGGTCAACACCATATGTATGAAAAAAAAAAGGAAAAAATGTCTGGTCAAATGAGAGACAATTGTGATGATCAGAAATCAGGCTTCTCCATTTCTGTAGATAAAAAAAAAAGAAACATAACTGAAAAGAAAATCCGAACTAGTAGCACGAAATGCTAGATTATTTTACATACGACAAAATAAAGTATATATTGTAAATATACTCCATATTTTCCATATTTAGGCAAGGATTGAAAGGCCAACATCTCATAAACCTTATTTAAACCAGATTTGCAACAGAATTTTTTTACAGAAAAATTGCATTATTCCCATTGTAATACATGGTGCTGGCAGCCTGTATCTGGGAAAGCTATTCGGTAGTTTAGAAGAGTACAAATATTTTTTCTTATACATTCTTAAATAAAATTTAGATATAAACCTTTCCCCCAATGGTTTAACAATTTTTTTGGAAAAGTGTCTATCCCATTCCTCCATAGGAGCAAATTTCTCTGGTCTTATTTGTTAATAGATCACCTAGGCTGGTGGTTTGGGCTGTTTTTTGAGAACATCTTCAAGTTACCTTGGGGTCAAGATTCAACATGCTGAAAGAAGTACGGAAATAATTAGAATGATAAAACTGAATCAAAGTACATCAAAGGATCGATTTGATGAATGTCAATGAATCACGTATCAGTTCATTTGTAATCATTGGTTTGATAATTGCACTATTCAAATGCAGATATCTGTATGTCTGTGTGTCTACCTTTCTCCCTAAGGAGTTTTTTTTTTCAGTTGTAAACAAAATATGCCACTTTATTAGCAGGAAACATTTTGGATTCATTTAAAATGGCGACAGTTTTGTAAGTCACAAAACTCAGGATTTTTAATACAGGTATAAACACCTTTGAGCTGCTCTGTATCATTTGTGGAACGTTTCAGCAGGAGGTGCTAAGTAAACTTGTAGAATCAGAATCAGACATACTTTAATAATCCCAGAGGGAAATAAGTGTGCCTCCTGCGAATTACTTCCCAACATAATAATCAACTTTATATGAAAGATGGAGTCCATATGCAACCTGTGGAAATATAGAGGCCTTGATTGTATAGAGCCAGCAGCAACCATTGATGGATTGAGGAGAGGGAATCGCTTGACTTTGCCAGTGTTGGAGTGTGACACAAGTGGACCAGCTACTTAACATTATGACTACAACAGTAATGACTAGTGCAACTGCACATTTCTCCTGAGAGTTCCAGCAGGTCAAATGATAAAATTGTCTTCCTTCTCATTAGGGTTATAAGGCATTTGTGGTTTCTGCCCTAATTTTTATATTAATTAATTCTGAGTGACACAATCAGCTCCTTCAGCAAGGATTGAATATGTCTGTGAGGCTGATTAGTTTATTTATTTAAGAATATTGTAATTATTAGTAGCTTTTTTTTCTAAGTTTGTTTATTTGGAATTTTAATGGATGTCATTTACTGTAATTTTATCATATAAATGAACTTGGTAATGACTGCGTATCTCTTTATGTAAATTTCACATTTTTCTGAGGAAAACAGCAGTGTAAAGAATATCACTGCAGCGCTGAGCAGAAAACTATTTTGGTGTCTCTTTCTTTATTTAAATCCAAAACATAGTCTGTTTTAGTCTCTCCTGGGTTATAGCTGGTGGGGAGTGATACAAACGCACCATTGCTTCCAAGCCAATCTACTACTGCATAAAAATCCTCATAAAACTGTATGTAATGTATACCTAGTCAGTTTATGGTATATTCTCAATGGTCATATTAGCAGCTCCATTACTGTGACTGCTCTTTTTTTCCCTCAGCATCAGAATGTTTTCATGCTTTACTGGATTTATTGTGAGTCTCAGATATTGTTTTGATCTGCCTTTCCCACTAACTCTGCGCTCTCTATCTCTCTCACTGTTTTCTCTCTTTACAGATTCAGCCTGCCTGTTGGCAAACAAGGAGGGTCATGTCGGATTGAAATTGCTGCAGATAATGGCACCACACAGCATCTTGAAGAGTTTGTGTCACACCCTGTATCAGAGGTATCCTGACTTTCCTGCAGTCATATTAAGCATTATCCTCAATGTCCAGTTTTAGACAGTTACTTAAGGTTTGTCTTTTCTTTAACAATATGGTTCCCCACAGAGTGTTTATATCATGATGTCGACTGATTCATTACTTTGTTTCAATTCAATTTAATTAAAATCCAATTTGATTTAATTAAGTCCAATTCAATTTAATAAAAATTTGAAAATACTTCATTGGGAAATCAAATGTTTTAGTAACTCATCATAAGGTTTCGTTTAACCAGTTTATGTAGAGGATGTCTTTGGTTGTGGTCTTTCTTGCAGCGGTACTGGAGAAGCCTTTGAAAAAAAGACACTCTGTTGTTAGACAGTCTTTTGAGGGGGATGTTTGAGGTTGTCCGTAATGTTCTGCATTTTATTTCACAAAGAATTCTTCTTTGTAAAATCCCCTCCAGTGGTTCTAGAGGGGTTTCTAGAACAGAGCCTTCTTTATCAGCTTGTTGGGGTTTGCTCTGATGCTGTTATCTCAGCAGATGATGGCAGAACAAATCACACACTCTCCACAACAAACCTACCGGGTATTGACAATATATAGCATATTCCTGTAAATACTGAAGGACCTGAGCTTCCTTAGGAAATACAGCCTGTTATGTCGCTTTGTGTAGACGGCTTTACAGTTGTGTCTTAAGTCGAGGTTGTTGTCCAGGTGAACATTATTTTTAAATAAATTTCCAAGGAAGATTTTTAAAACTGACCTGCTAATAAAGATTTAAGTTTGTCTTTTGCATTTAATTGTTAACAAATACAAAAATAGCTTACTCTAAACTATATTCCTTTTAGTATTGCAAACTTTCTTTTTTCAAAAGCAGTTATGATTTACAAAGATGTATCTCGGACTCATAGAAAATCTAGGTTATGGGTGTAGTAGTATCTAAAAAAAACCAAAAAAAAACAACCCAAACAGCTACAAGTGATTACATCGTATACAATTACTGTGAAAAAAATATAGTGATAGATCACCAACTTTAAGTCGAAGTACACCATATTGCAAGATATATAATAAATTGTACAAGATCATTTCAAAATATATGACAATTGTTTCCCATCAAATAAGGGAAAGAAAAAAACTGATTTATTCTTCTATTTTTATAAACCCTGTATTTTTTTGTAACAACACACCAATTGTATGGTGCCATTCTATAGTGTATAGTGTTAGTTCATCTTCTCATAATCATCTTTTTAAGTACACCTTATAATCAAAATAGGTTTTCTGTATATTATGAGGGGACTTTCTGGACAAGTATTCTTATAAAAAAAACAAATCAAATACACATTATTATCAGGCAATATTACATTATAATACAAAAATAATCAAAGCCTCACCTCCGTACTTAAAGAGATGATAGGATGACTTTTACAATAAGAAAAGGATATGGACTCTAACAGCATCTAACTCTATTTCTACAGATGGCCAAAGGGAGGTAAAGATCTATTTCAGATCGATATTGATTCAGTGCTCTCTCAGCTTCTATGTCCCTGAGGGCTCATTAGATGTGTATTGACTGCTTGCATGGTTCAATTTATCTATTGTAGATTAACAATGGGCTGTGTGTTACAATTATGAAGTCATAAGCTGGTGAATAATTACCAATTATTTAAAACCATTTGAAAAAATTATTTCAAAATCTAAAATCGTACCTGGTCTGCTTCCAGCAGCGCTGGTAATCCGTCTTAGAGGGGAAATTTATTCTGTGGTGAATGGTCACAGTCTATAAAGGGAGGTAGGGATTCCCTCCTTGGGATTTTTGTTGGCAAATTGAGAGAAAATAACATATGGTGTTTTTACCACTTATATAAAAATCACAGCCCGCAATCCTATTAATTCCTGATCTGTTGGTAGACAATTACAAACAGGGCAGTGATTTCAGAAATAATCTGGCATCAACGTCCTTGTTAAACTTTCACCATCTGAAGCCACAAGTTCAGTTCTGTACAAGGTACTTACAGTCTGGCATGCTAACCTTTGCAGGGACAAGAATATAGGTGTATTATAAGCAAACAGGAGAAACCTAACTGCTGCAAATTATTCATCCATTCCATCCATTTTCCATCACGCTTATCTCTGCTGGGGTCATGGGGGTTGCTGGTGTCTATCTCCAGGTGTCAATGGTTGAGAGGTGGGGTACACCCTGAACAGGTCACCAGTCCATCAAAGGCCAACAAAGAGAAGCAACCATTCACACACTTAATCATACCTAAGGAGAATTTAGAGAGGCCATTTAACCTAACAGTCACTGTGGGAGGAAGCTGGAGTACCAGGAGAGAACCCTTGATGCACAGGGAGAACATGTAAACTCCATGCAGAAAGACCCCGGGCCGGGAATGAAGTCCGGGACCTTCTTGCTGCAAGGCAGAAGTGCTACTCACTGTGCCAATGTGCAGAGCCGCTGCAAAATAATTCATTTTAAAAATCTGTTCACTAAATATGTTTAGTTACCTACTGCTTTACGATCAGCCTTTGTTAAAAGAAGCTGCATATCTACGTAATATGCTGGTGAAGATTCTCAGTCATCCAGGTCATAGTTATTCCAAAAAAGTAAAAAAAAAAAAAATCCACTAAACTTTGTTTCCAAGTTTGAAGATGTTTCTCTTCCCATCCAGGAAGCTTTTTCTATTCAAAATGTCATAATTATTGTTGAGTTAGAGGCTTTATAGAGTCGACCTAAACGACGCCTTGTCTTGGCTTAAAAAACATGCAAATTCAACCAGAAGAACGGGTCCGTCCCTTAGAAATGGGGAGACGTTTGGGTTCTTTGTCAGCCTGCAATACACAATACTTGTCTACTCCCCTGCAAGGGGGGGTGTTTGTGGGAATTGTTGGCCTGGATGAACAGGCAAGATGTTTGGGCCCCTGTATTGGTGTGGGGTTTGCAATTACAGTGGGAAGGATTGAACGCTGCGTTGTAGGTTTTTGAAAACTGAAACCTGAGTCAACCCCTTCTGTTTAAAGTTGGTTTTTCTTAACATAAATGGCTTCAACAGTTTTGGAATACATAATCAATCTGAGCATGTTGGGAGTAAAGTTGATATCAGAACCAGATTTCACAGCATGTGTGAAAGAGAGCCTTTTGTCCTAAATTCATATTTGGAAAAAGTATTAAACCATCCTTGTTTTTCTGTGTGTTTGTTTTCTGTGTGTTTGTATTATTTAGGTAATATACCTTTAGAAAAGGGAAATAAAGAAAACAAGGAGTTTAGTCTTATTTTAAAACCAATATAAAATTCAGCTTTGTCTTTTTAAACTGTATTTGGCAACTCATAAAAGCCTTTCACAGGACAAGGACAGTGAGCTTTATTAAACATAAATCTCTGTGTTTATTCTTTGTTGACTTGGTGTATATTTTCATTAACAGAAGAATGAAAAAAGTTACTTTTTTACTAATCCAGTTTCTTCTGATAAACTTATCAGTAATGGTCAATGGCAGTTTAAAAATAAAAAAATGCCAATTCTGAATCTTCTGCATCAAACTAGTATTATATTTTTCCATTTAGGAGTTTGAGTTTTATTCATTTTTTTATAGTTAGCGTCTTGCAATCTCCCTTTCTTGAATCAGATGAATTGCATTAGGCTATTTTATCTCTGCAGTTATTCTACCCAGTGTTGTGATGATCAGGGAGGTACAAATAAAGCATTGATGCGGTGAGAGTAACCTGGGAATATACTCTCTCACAAGTTTGATTAAACAGATGATGCATACTGGCAGCAGCTGAGACAGCTCCTGCTTTGTTTTGTTGGGTTTTTTTTTATAGCTTTGCCACCACCTCCATGCTGACGGAGGGGCCTCGATCAAAGAACTGACTTATTGAACTTAGAATAGCAACTCAATGGGTTTGTTTTTTATTCCCATATCTAGTCAGGTGCAGCCCAGTAACAACCATTACCTGATAAAGGTACGTGCACCTGTTCCAGCATTTTTTCATAGATTATCAAACATTCCAGTTATGTTAGTGGCATTAAGATTGGACTTAGATGTAGCTCAATACATTGTTATATATTTCCTTTATATATTGTTTTTCATAGTTTTGTTTTTCATGTTCAAAGGCACGGAGAGGGACTCAACCTCTCACTGGCTTAACATGCCCTTCAGCATGATTTATGGTCTTCTAATTTGAGATGCTATGATCTTTCCTTTTTTTTCTCTTTAACTTGTGACACATTCATTAATAACAGAAGCACTATCTATGTTAAAATTAACAGGTAGGCTGCCAGATAACATTTGCTTACTCAGATTACCACAATGTGTAGATGCAGAGGACTGACATTGGGAAAAGCATTTGGCACCAACTACAAAAATGACACTAATCCTTTTTTGTTGGAGTAATATTCAGTATTGGGAATATATATTTAACATCTCCCGGAGGGGGATGTCAGATATATATTCCACAGGCCACAGAATGTCTTAAGTGCTCAATATATGCTCAATATATTTCCACAGGCCATAGAATGGCTTAGATGCTAATGTTTTTAAGATTAAGCAGACTTACTTAAAGAAGTTAAACTTCAAAATGGTGCACTTTTTCCCTAACCAGCTCACGGTTGAAGAGTCCCTGCGCAATAGTTATTCACAGTTCTTTAATGGAATGAATGAATGAATTAATTAATTAATTAATTAAATATTTATTTAAGACAATTCAACAAAGTGTTAGATCTAACAAATATAACATTATGTATAGACAGTACTATATATAAAGAATTGCACTATGTGTAATGTAGTGATTATATCTGAAATGGGATAACTCCTTTCATCAAACCTCTTCTCCCTCCAGTAGTCCTCAAAATGGTCCTCATGATCCGTGCCTAACTTATGAATCCATGACACTCAAAAGTCGATTGTGTAAATAGATATACTAGTCTTTACATATATACACAAATATACACATTCATTTGTTCCTATGCACACTGCATCCAAACACTTATAAGCTGCAGACCATGAACCAAAAAAACAAGAGCACTGTACAAAATAAGCATATTATACACCAAAGTACAATGGATAATATATATGTAATTAAACATTCATCCATCTGATATATTTTTAAGAAAATCAGTCAGAGCCCTTCCTTAATAGTCTTATGCTTGGGCATTAAATGAAATGAAATTCAGTGCTGAGCTGGTTCCAGACTTTCACACCACTGACTCACCTGCACCTTCTTTTAATGTTTGTTTAAGCAAATAAGATTTAGGAATGTTATCCCTGTGATTAAACTCCGCCCCCTCAACAAGAAATTTTGGAGTTCTGTCTGGTATGAGTTTCTAGTTTTATTAATTTACTGGGCAGTTTGATATTCAATTAGATCAGAGTGTAATAGCAAGCATAAATGAATTAATAATGGTTGAGAGTGGCCGTGATTACGTACAATATGAACCTTCCTAATGTCTCTCTTCTGCTATGTGAATAGCGGTCAAATGTCTTCTCAATTAGAGAACCCCTTTCAGTTTAGATTTATTACAAATATATCTGAAATTTAACATTGAAATAAGTTGTAAACTAAAGAGCCTATGTTTTTGTTACATTAATTAGTGAATGGACCACATGTCTGTGCAACAACCACTTTTTAGTGCAGAAGAGTTTACCGAGAGAAAAATAATGTTAACAACTATTTCCTATAATACTAGGGTGTTCCAAAAGGATCAAATTAGCACCAAAACATTGAAGTGTAAGCAGAAAGGAAAGCTCGTTTTGACAGTCATTTTTATCAAAGCTTACTTACACACAGTGGGAGAGGTCAGCAGATGGCAGAAACTACCATCCCTGATAGGAATCCCCACAGGGATTAATCTTTGTAGTTTCTAATAGCAAACAGTGATCAACAATGCTGAAGTCAGTTGAAAATGTCTCCCCTTAGTCATATATATATATTTTTTGTAGGTAATTGTAAAATCATTCTTAAATGCAGAGCAGTGTTATAGATGAAGCTGTCCAACAAAACCTGAGTGCTGTTATAAGTTTTTGCTGATAGACCACAGCAAATATGGAAGCAAATGTTTCCTGATTTTCTAATTTAGATGGATTAATAGAAATCCTTTTAAATTTTCAAAATAAATCTGTATTTCTTGATTAATAAATAACATTAAAAAAGTGATCCAAATAAAAGACTGCTCCTTTTTGTAAATAATGAAAATGATAAATAAAATAACATTTGGCATTCAGTTTGTAAAAATTAATTTTGAACTGTCAAATTTATATTAAAATGCATTAACAAAAATTCCTTTTCATTTATGAGTCATAGCGGCATTTTTTTTTTAACTTGTGTATAAAATTAGCAATATACAGTATAACCTGAACTGCTCTCTCATTTTCTTTTTAAAAGGTCCAGAAAAAAAGTGATCAAAATTAATTTTGAATTTTAAAGTCAACGCTAAATTTTTTGACTCATAGATTAAATATCATACATACTTTATTTTCATTTTCTTCTTTAAGACAAATAATTGTAAAGCAGAAAAATACTGAGAACTACAAGCAAATTGCTTTTTCATTTTAGGTGTTCCATAAGTCAGTTTGAATTTGCAACACTAGGCCAGTGACAGCGTGGTTTCTCCTGCACCATTACACATCTTGGATATTAGGGGGCGTAAAGAAAGATCAAATCCCATTAATTTTTCACCATGATTGGGCTAACCTGCGGGTAATGAATCTATCTGTAACGAAACACTGTCATATGACGATGTTAAAAATAAGAAAAATTTAACTTAAGTTTTGTACCTTATTCCTGCACTGCAGCCACGTCCTTCGACTCATCAGCGACTGATATGCAGATGAGATTAGAGCCTTGAAACAGTTAAATATAATGTTATGTTTGATAGGTGCCGCATTGCCGGAATATCAACCCTGCTCAATTTGCACCAATATACAGGCTGTGTCCGAACACCACCTTTAAGCCACCCTCAGACTATGGCAGATGTGTCAGTGAAGTGGTTTTAAGACGACATAAAATCACAAAAGTACGAAAATATTTATTGACGGTTGAAAAGTTACTAAAATGTTTACAATTTTAAATTTATTTTGATGAAATCGTTTAAAAGTAAAAAGCATTTCTGTTTAATTTTGGAAATTTGAAATTTCAAAATTATACTTGGTCAGTTTTTGCTGGGACATCTTTTAAAAATTAATTGTTATTTTGTTTATCATTAATTGAGCAGTTAATGTTACTATGGCTAATTTTACGTACTTGAGTCAAAAAAGGCCACTATGACTTGAAAATGAAAAGGACTTTTTGTTAATGCATTTTAATTTTCTAATTTAACATTTTAAATTAATTTTGCTCAGTTTTTGCTGCAACATTTTTACAAATGAAATGCCTAATGTTGTTTTATTTATCATTTTAATTAATTTACAAAATAAGCAGTCTTGAAGAAGAAAATGCAATTTGGATTATTTATTTTTAATTGTACTTATTTATCAAAAAATTCAGCATTATTTTTTAGTGTTATATTGTAATAATCAATTATAACGACAAAATGTCCATAATTGAAAACTTCTTGCAATTCATAAATTAATGATGGAAAAATTGCATGACAGTTAAAGCGGATATTTTGGTCTTTAATAATTATTTAAACGAACATTTTATTTATTTTACAAAACATTTAAAAAAGTGATTATGCTTTGATAGAGTGCATATGCATTAATCTAAAGAATTTTACAGCTTTAGATGTCCAGCAGGACAGACAGACACAACTCTGTACCAGTAATTTAACATTCAGTACTTTGTGAAATTGGTTAATTTTTCAATTTTCCCAAAAAGTTGTAATTCTAAGCTTTACATAATAAGAAATCAAGAAGCAGCTGTGTTATTTTTTTATCACTGCATCTCTGCTAAAAAATATTTTTAAGTAAGTTCGTCAGATTTTTTAATGGGGAATTTCCTTTGCAGTAATGTGTCGTTATACAAAATCAGGCTGAATTGAAAATGATATACTTCCCACTAATTGAGGTCAAATTCTGTCATTACTTTCAAATTGAAAATAATTATTTAAAGTAGTAAAACTCTCAGCTTGTATTGATACTAATGTTTCACGAGGGTCCACAGAGCACAAGTAGTTTAAAGCATTCATTCATACACCAATTGATTTTACAAGTGTCAAAGAATGATTACACGTGTCTCAGAAAATGTATGGCTAAGGCTACATCCTTTGAGTGCAAATTATGCTACTGACTCTCTCTGTGACCTTTGGTATCTTGGGAAATATGATGTGTGTCAGGTCTGGGCATTTAAATGCATATAGACTCCATCAAAAGGGCTAAATAGATCAATGGCATGAAAAGTATGAACTCAAGACAACATTGTAAATGAATTGTTACAAACTGAGGGTGCTATAACAATATATGTTCTACATATTATCCAGGCCTACATATAGCTAATGGTTTTTAATTCAGGATAAGGCAGCACAAAACAGCTAAACATTATTCATATATTGTAAAGTACACTGTGGCCAAGGTGAAAGTGTTAATAGAATTTCAAACCACTTAAGAGAGTGAGAAAACTCTCTTCAAGGACTCTCTTTACTTGAAGAAAATACTTGTGCACACTCTTTTAAAACCCTGTTTTCTCAACATTACATACAGAAATCAAGTTGTCCTCGTGGAGAAAGCGAAACATCGAAGACCTTGAATTTTAAAATATCTGCTGCTGTACATTTTCAGTCAGTATTTATGACAGTTTTTTTTCCCTCGTTTATTTTAAGTGTTTGTTTTCATAAGCAGAAGACCATTTGTTACCCATGCAGCATATCTGCATAGTCGATTACAAGTGCTGCCTAAAGATGAAATTTTAAAAATGAGCATAGAGCTCCTACGAACTCTTTTGCTGTCGGTCCACTTACAAAGTCATGAATATTGCATAAGTGAGCATTTGAAATGGACTTTTCTCATAAACATGGTAAACATACTTGAAGGGGCCATAAATTCATTCAGCAGTGCATCTTTATTATACAACTGCAGCAGCTCATCACTGATTGTATCACACAAATAAAGCTTTGCTTATTGTAAAATTTTCCCAGGCTCAAAGCTTGGTTTATTTGACACTTAAGCTTTATTAAAGATACTCTGAGGGCTCTTAACCATGTGATGAATGAACATAGCATTCCCATGAATCCTGCCGTTCATGTATTTATGTGCTTTCAGATGACCAGTGGTCAGGTCACCAAAAGCTTGCATTAAGCAGACATCCTAAATATTTATGTAGTCATGTAGACACTTTAGTGACCCTCCACCAACACCTCCTCTGCTGCTTTCTATAATTTACTTATGATAGAGACCTTTCCACATTCTCTAAACTTTTGAAGTTTGTTTTTGAAAGGCTTCTTCTTGTTTACCATCCAAGTGAGATATCTGTTTTAATTTGTTTAGCCGGAGTGCCATAAAAAGTAATTTGCAAATGTTAATTTGTTCATCCTTTTTAGGCACACTGAAATGTTTCTGATTGTAAAAAACAAAAGTGGTGGAAAGCATGAACACAACAAGGAGTTTGAGGTTAAGGTTATGATTTGACTTAAAAGGAAAAAAAACTTTGTTAAAAAGTGACTGAGAACTTTATTGTCATTTATAAAAGTGTTTTTAAATCAGCTAATTTAATTTTGTCAGTCAACTACAAAGCTTAAAAATAGCTAGAGACAATAGAACAAGAAATCCCTGTTCATCAATGTTATGTAGGTGAAAAGACATCAAGAAATAAAAGAACACAAAACAAAGACCTTTCAGTTTGGAACATACCCAAAGTCATTGATAAAGCTTTTGGCCTTCATCGAAAATCTGTGAGTCATTATTCCCCGATTGAAAAACATAGAGCAGTTCTGAACATACCCAGGAGTGTCCTGTCTCCAAGAGAGCAAAAATGACTCATCGACGAGTTTCACAAAAGAACTCCAAACAACATCTAAGGCACCACAGGCCTCACAGGCTTCACATGCCTCAGTTAAAGTCAGTGTTTGAAATTCATCAGTAGGAAAGAGCCTGGGCAAGAATGTCATCTATAGTAGAGTTTGAAGGTGAAAACTCCAGCAAATTCAAAAATAAAATAAAATAATAACCCAAAAAGATCTTTATGATCCCTTGGACATTATGAAATATATTCTGTAAACTGACAGGAAAATAAAATGTTTCTAGAATGTGTGTGCCTTTTTATATTTGGCTTGACAACATTTCACAATTAGTTAAACTGACAGGAAATATCGGTGTGTGGCAAATTTGGTGCTTAAACTAAGGGTCTTGACATAATTGGTTGAATAGTTAATTCTGCTTTTTACCAAATATTTTAAAAGAAAACATATAGTAATGATCAAGCACAATTCAGCTAAATGTAGGCATTTTTTTCATTTTGCAAAGTGTGGACTAACATTTTTAAACAGTGATGCAAAGGACTCATTGCTCTCTTTGATTAAAGGTGTTTTTAACCTAAATTAACAATATTGTATTTTTTCCCCTAAACCAGTCCACTGTTCAAGATGAAGAGTGGACTGGTAAAAAGCTACTGTTCTGGTGTGAAAGAATAGACTCTCTGGGCCTCTCCTCTGGAAGGCAGCTGAGAAGCCTGCAGAACAAGACGCATAGACTCAGAAACAGTTTCTATCATGCAGCTGTTAGATTGCTAAATTCGAGCCACACATAATTAGGTTTAATCTTTTTCCCTTTCTTTTCTATAGTATCTTATTGAACTGGGCCTCAGTTCAATTTTCATACCACAAACATGGAAATGTGAGAAGGTATGAATAAAAAAATCTATTTAAAACTTGGAAGAAATAGCCCATAAGTTATTATAAGACTTAATTTCCCTTTGGGATAAACTATATAAAATATCTTTATGTTTTATGCTACTTTACACCATTTTGCCAATATAAAATCAGATCTTCAATTACTTATAGCTGCTTTTCACCAAATATTTTTGTACTCTTGAGTACCCAATAATGATTGAACTTTATTGATCTCACATTGGAGAGATTTACCTCTGCATTTAACCCATCCCCGTGGGGAGCAGTGGGCTGCCATTATGCGGCGCCCGGGAAACAATCAGGGGTCAAGGGTCTTGCTCAGGAACCCAGAGTGGAGATTGTGAGAATCAAACCAGGCACTTGCAACCTTTTCAGAGCACAAGCACACTGTTCTAAACCCACTAGGCCAACAATGCCCTGCCTCATTACTCAGACGAGATACTTTATGGCTAAACTTTAACTGAAAAGTTTATTTTAAAAAATATTTATTGTTTGTTTGATTTTTTGTTTTACCATTGAAACAGGGTTTTTATTTACATTAATATCACTTGCAGGGTTTCTATTTAACTAAGCTATCAGTATTATAATTTTTCAATATCTTGGTTATATTAAGTAACAAAGACAATTAAAATCTTAACAGTGCCATGAATCTGATTAACATGACTGAGACTTTTTTTCATGTGTAATATGCTAGCACATCTGGAGAAAGTATATGTTAGCATCTTGAGGATTTAATTTGAGGAAGTTCTCGTTTTGGTGTTTTCCCAACACAAAATGAATGACGACAAACGCAAAACAAGAGGCAGGACTTAAGGTAGAGCAGCCAATCAGCAGCCAGTGTTAATTTTTCGGGAGCAACAGAACAGGGAGGTGAGGAACAAGAGGGATGGGGCAAATATAGTGAAGGCAAAACAGAGGAAACAGACTGCTGTTGGAAAAAAAAGTGTGAAAATAAAACCATCTTACAACCCAAAGTGTGAGTGTTTTAACACCCACGCCCCCACTGGTGCAACACCCCTGACTGTTACACACAGTATTTTCTAACTTCAAAGACTAATTTATTGAGGAAAAATCACTTTTAAGATTTTGTTTGTTCTTTGCAGAGGACATTTGGACCCATTTTTTTTGGGGATGTTTCATCCCACTGGGAGCGGCATGGTGAAAGAGGAAAAGAGCAGAGGAGATTCATTGGCTGCATCAAGGAATTTCAGGTCAACTCAGTGGAGATTGACCTGGTTGGTCAAGCAGTGAAGGGGAGGAACATTAAGAACTGTGACCCACCCGTATGCCAACACCTTCCCTGCCGCAATGGAGGAACATGTGTCAGGTGCAGTATCAGATCCCCTTTTAACAAAACATTATTTAAGGTGCTGAAATGTAAAAAGAAAAAAAAGTTATTTCTGTTTTATGAGTAATTTTAGGCTTCACTGTTTTAAAAAAGTGCCTTTCCATGAGTTAGTCCGAATCACTGACTTGCCACATCCTATATACAATAATATTACTATGATAAAAAAAAAAAATA
>NW_015150557.1:574380-588759 GCF_000732505.1 Cyprinodon variegatus
TATAGATGTGTTGTTAAAATGGCAGTCGCTCTGTCATTCATAATTTATGTGGCTTTAAAGAAATCCAGTCACAAGTGTAGCTTTTGAATGTGTTGCATCTGTGTTCCTCATTAAGATTAAAAACAACTGTTGTTTTTTATAAAACAGTTTCCATTCATGATAGTGTTGTCATCCACCAAGATAACTGTTTTTTCCAGCATTTTTTCTTCATTTTTACCCTTAGCACTTGACCTAATCAGTCTGCTATTACTCTCTAGCAATCTGGCCTGTCTTTTTAAGTATCCATTAACTGTGCATGATGCTCTTTAACCTTTGGCAATCTAGGAAATAGCTACTCTAAATGCCTTCTTCATTGTGTTTTGACACTATCAATTAACAGTTGCATTTATTAAACAGGAAATGAGAAAGGGCACTATGAATATTGGAATATGAATGGCTTTAAGAATACCAATTACGAACCGATGGTCACATTGGATTGTCATGTAGGAGAGTGAGAGCCATGCAATTATCTGGATGATGAATATGTGTTACTGCATTATCCCTTTCAACCACACTTTGTGCTTGGGTCATCCGGAGTTTGCAGGAATCTGCTTATTGTATTGCTATCCCTAGATTGCACTTCCACAACATAATAGGATGAATGGGGATTTTTATCTGAGGTTCACTTTAGGTTATTTTGGTGCTGTCATCTTTTCATTTGGCTCTCTGTCTATCAAAGCAGGTAGGAATATAAATGGGAAACTAAGTGGGTAGCGAATTGTATTTGTTTCCTAATGCCTAACAGATGTTAAGGTAATTTTTTCTGCAAGAACAAGCAATTGGTACCCGAGGATTATGGCCTCCTTATTTTTTATATGCTGCTTTTTCATGTTTGATATTTGTGACACATATGAACCACAGGTACAGTTCACAGAACAGATGTCTTACAGTAACAAAGGTGACAACTGTTTTCAAGAAAAGCTCTCACATACTGTATGTGTGCCAGTAAGTGCTGCTCTCTGACAAAAAAAACTGTAAAAAATCAAAAGATATTAATTCAACAGATGAAAGAAGAACACCTGTACAGTCAAAAGTTATAAAAGGTAACATCTGTGGACTAAGAGAGTGGCAAATTAAACAACTGCATTGTTTTTCTGATGAACAAATGTACTTATGATCAGTGTAGTGCAGCTTGCACCTGGATCCTTTGCTCCCTCACTGTGAGTTCCTTGCTGAGGTTCTAATGCTAATGGAATCCCCTTGTGCCTCCTTCTGAGCAAGTATTAGAAAGTAAACAGGTGGCAACATTCTGCAGGATGTATATCTCTAAGACACACGAAGATAGAAGTAAGATTATGAACTACACATTTGTGAAGACATCTTTATTTTATTGTGCGTAACTTTCTGAAGGACTGGGGTGGACATGTCCCGACCAAACCTTGGGCATGGAGCGAACAGTCCCCACCAATAATTTCCACTTTTTCCCCCTTTCCGCTGATTTACTTTGGCCAACAGTAACTGGGGTGGGGGGCAACTAACTGTGTTCAGAGCATTTTCAGTCCGTGTTTTTTCCTCGCTCTCCGCTATCGAGTCCCACCTCTCTGTGAAATATCATGCGATCTGTTACTTTGGGACATAATGCGATTTGGGGTGGCTATACACTGCGTACAGAGTCGCTACGTGGAGGAGGAGACACACACAGCAGCACTCTGAGAATTTTAACCCGCAGCTACTGTGATATATGTTTAAGTAAAATGTAGGAGACTGGTTGGTTAGAGAAAATTAGAGATGCCACCAAAAAATCTGTTAGTTATACATACAGAGCTTTTTCAGCTAAAAATGACAACAGAGTTTACAGTTATATAAGTTAAAAAAGCTGGGCTTCTCAGGACCATTACTCAGAGTTCCAGATTAGAATGAACACATATCTGTTGTTTTCCTATTGAACAGAGAATCAGACTGCAGAGCTTCTAGATATCTTAAAAATGATTTTCTCTGGCATCATTATATTGGTAGACAGGTTCATAAATCTGTTTTAAGCAGAGCAGAGACACAATTAGGGACAGCTGCTGATTTAAAGGTAAAACAGATTTACTGGGATATACAACATGCAATAAAATATATATCTCCAAATTTACAAGAAAAAATACTCAATGCTATAAGAAAATTCAACATGTCTTTTGTAGTTGAACAAGACCCAGAAATAGCTGTGCCAGTCAACCCAGAGACAGCCAGACTCACACGAGACACGTCAAATTAAAATATAAGAAACCTGCAAGAATTAAAGCGCAAATAATAAAAATCAGTATATAAATGATTTTTGAAATATAAGGTTCAGAAGATAGACATTCGCTGTCAACAACATATGGGACAAATTTCTAAATTTGATTTTGCTGCTTGTGAGGGAGGATAATCACTGATGCACCTTAAAGTGAAGCCATGTGTGGATGGATGGAATTGAAGTTGTATCCATACTAGGGATGCATGATATATATTGCTGCTGGCATCAATATCGGCTGTTATTTGTCATTTTTTTATACATTAATATTTCTAAACCCTTTATAAATAATGCACTAAAGGCAGGCATCTGTCTATAACTATAAATATCAGTGTTATCAGTGGTTCTCTTCTGTGCTCAACAATAGGAAAGCATTCAATAAATATATGTTTGAGCTAATTTTTGGAAAATATAAACGCTAGTGAAACTGTTTGGGTTGAGTAGCTGTAGGTCCATCAGCCACTATCCTTAGAGCGTCCCCACCAAAAAAAGGTACAAAGTTACACCCTTGGTGTCACGTATCAGTGTTGCTATTATATTACTGACAAAGTATATCTAACAATAATATTAATGAGTTTAGAATGTCGTCTTTAAGCAAAGCTAAGTTCACTCTACTTCAAAGATACTACTATCTTAGGAGCTAAAGGAAGTTTTATAAAACCTCTGATCTAATATGTTAAATTCATAAAACATGAATGAACAAACATGAACAAAAATAAACAGGGGCTGCTAAGAGTTGTCAAATTGAATCTAACACCTATTTTATTGGCACTATGTGGTGCTCGGGGTTGGATTAGCCATCAGGTGTATCTGGCAATAATTATTGGGCCAGCCCATTGATGTCAAAATGATAAAAGGTGGCTAAAAAGTTTTTTAGCAACAGGGATTGATGCAGCCTTGAGAGGACTGGAAGACAAATCCCATCCAAAAATTTTTGAACCAGGAATATTGTGTTCTGTACAAAACACTAAGGGCCTGAACCTCAGAAAGTTTGTGTGTCTTAAAACAGGTGCATATGTGTTTTTCTGTGCACAACAGATCTTCAAAAAAGGTGCAAAGTGATGTAAGTTTGAATTTCAGAAATAGATGGTTTATTGATTGTAGTATTAGTGGCAAAGCTAGAATTTTTGGAGATGGCTGGGACCAGTTGAGACCAGTTTATAGAGCCTGCTTAAGCCCACACACCAAATATTTAAAGGTTATGAGCTTCAAAGGTTTGTAATCCACAGTCTCAGCTACTGATATAATATGTGCTAATATCAATGAGTCGGTTAATGCTGATTGTGTCATCCTATTTGTGAGTAAGGATTACCTTATGTCCCAGTATGGCTCAGGTGTATTTCTCCTGCTCCTTTGTACTCCGAATGACCATACCCTTTGATTCTCCAGTGATCCATTCAGCTTAAGGCAGTTTGCCTTACATGTTGCCTGGCTTTCCCTTACTTTTTCAGGAACCTGGCCTTTTTGGTGATGTTGGCATTTCTTTGTCAGACGTACATTGACGTATGCATTAGTCCCTCTTAGCTTCCTTTCTTGTCGAAGCACAGCTGTTTTTTGCTTTCTATTGACAAACCTCAGAATGACATGTTGATCCTTAGAGTTTTTCCTCAGCAGGGGCGGCAAGCTTTGATGAGTTCACAGTTCAGGTCAATCCCATTGGACTGGAAAGGTGACCACCTCTTGTTCTGTAGACTAAAAGTTCACCTCTCCTGGTTCTCCTCAGTTGTCAGTGGCTGCTACATCAGTGAATGATCAGGGTTTATTCTGTAGCCCAGTGTTGAAAAGATCATTCATCCTTTTGTATTGTTTTAGATCGGAAACTTTGTTCTCCGGGTAGGTGAGCCTATTGTCCTTCTCCACATATTAATGCAGAGTCTCGTGTTGTCTTCTTCGGCACCACAATGTAACGGCTTGCAAGAAATCCAAGAAATGCCAACAAAACTTTAAACTGTACAATAACCGAAACCGAAAGTGAGGTCTTTTACATATTTCAATGTAGAGAGAAATATCTAATTTTATTGTTTGTTTTTTTTTCAACAATTACAACACCATGGCTTTTTTAATATTTACTTTTTTGTTAATACCTAACACTATAAAATGTTTAAAAACATAATTACTGTGGGGTTTTGTTTACATATTTAAACATTAGAATTTAATAAAGTTCAAGCAAGATAAGGCAAGACAACAAGCTAAAAGAATGGAAATCGTTTATCTGCTGCAAAATGATGGCAAAATGATATTAATAAATTACTACTATGTGCAGCCCTCTGTGTAGCCTGGGTCAGACAGTGAATGGACCTCCTGGTCTGTATTTCCAAACAGCTTGTCAGTCACTCTCTTACACTTTTTTGACAGTCAAGCAAGTCATGCCCTCAGAAATACTTCCCTTTGAGACCTGCTATTCTTACTGATTATTTTCAGCAGGACCACCGGCTCACTGGTCAAAGGGGCTGAATTTAACTACACCACTGACATGATTGTATCTTGGTGAAAAATAATTACCAAAAAGCCTGAGACGTTTTATAACCAGCTATTGGTGTGCCTACAGCATACTAACATCACAGTTTCTGCCTGTGACTTTTAAAACTAAAATGACCTTAAGATTCATGACATTCAAGGCATTGGAAAATTCTGTTGTAATTTTTTTAACTTTTTTTTCTTTCTTAAGCTTTTTTTTTAACAATTTATGCGTGGCAGTGAGAAATTGAGAAGTTATGACATTATGCCCTGAGAAATTTATTTTCAAAGCACACAGGGTATTCAACATATTCTTTATAAGTTAGGCTTGTTGCTTGCCAGTCTTATAATTCAACAGTGAGAACTGCCATCCACACACTGCATGGAGTGCAGTAATTAAATTATTTACATTTAAGGAATTGATATGGTAAAATACTCCTACAGAAAGATAAGAATCTTCAATCATTTAAAGAATGCTTACATTGCTATGGTATATTTAATCTGATATCTAAACATCATGAAGGCAGAAAAAACATGCCTGACAAGTACAAGGACCACTTATTTTGATGACCCACCTGAAAAAAGAACATCCTCTCCTCCACTGTAACAACATTTTAGACAATTTTATCTGGATTATAACCTGGCAGGCTTAAATCGAAATCTTAACAGACAGAACTCGTGGAGTAATCCTACGTTCAGACCGCACACAATAGAGGCAGCATAAGCAGCTAGTTTACATGCAAAGTCAATGGTTGACGTGCATCAAGGCAGCTGAAGCAGCGCGTCATTAGCTTCCGAACATCTGACGCATGTGATGTACTTCAGTAGCAGCAGCTGATGGAGTAGGAAAAATTTAACTTTGCTGCTTGACACACCACATCAATCAGAGAAGCTGATCTGGGAGCTGGCACGGAGACAAACACAGCACTGCTGATGCAGATCGATATGATCTCTCCTCTGAAACGGTTTATTAACGCCTAAATTAACTTAAAATGTCAAAACCTGCAGACAAAATATGTCCCCTTTCGTTATAATGGTGCCTCCAGTTTGGATTACGTACATGAAAAAGGCCTTCCAGCCACTGTGAACAGTAACTGAAACCGCAAAGAGGCAATTGGTCCAAAGGAAACTGTTGAACGGGATTCCTAGTGACAGGGTACCACGGATACGACGGCTCCGACAGCGAGATAATATCCAAACCAAGAAGGGAAACCGGGAGAAACGAACGCAAAAAAGAAAGTTTCAAGGGGAACTTCACAACTAAAAACATATTAAAACTACTTTTTACCCACTGATCACAACAAATATATCAGCTATTGTTATTAGGGTAGCACCGCCTAACACACATCAGAATCACTTTTGGTCTGCACCACTAGAGCAGCAAAGATGCTTCAGCTGCACTTCAGAACTAAACTTGTACAAGCATAAAAAATTAAGCAGCCTGCATGTTTTTGCTGCTCCTGCTGCTTGCAGTCTGAACGTAACATAAGGGTTAATAGACTTTACAGGCTCCCTTCAGTTCAGAGCAAGTGTTGGATCATCATTTTATTTAGTTGGTCCAAATCCGTGGATGTATGTTTCTCAGATAGTGTACAAAAACAAGGAAACATGTTTAAGCATTAATATAATTAATTCTAGTCATGGTTAACAAAAACATTGATACAGTAGCAGCAATTGAAAATGACACTTCCCGGTCAAACACCACCCGAATGGCAGCCCACTTCCTTGCAGCTCCCAGCGAAATCCCATCCAACTTCCAGCCTTCTCCTGGGAGTGCACATTTTTTTACTCTGAATCCACCCTTTTACTGAATTACAAGGTGTGACCAGGAGATAACTCTTCTCTTTAGGTCTTAACATCCACAAGTCATGACAGAAAGATTATTTTAGTACAAAGATTGATGTTTAAAAAGGAATTGTAGGGGACTAGTCGAGAACCAGCCAAGTACCAGCCAAGGGCCCATCAAGGAATATGTTGAAATTTTGAATGGCTACTACTGTATAAGCAAAATTGCAGAGGAAGATCTCTTTCATCATAGGCATTTTACATGTTGACCATTCAGCTAAGGATCCAGCACAAATGGCCCAGAGTCTGCATGCTTTCCAATTTAATCCGAAAGTCAAGGAGGTGCCACCCTCAAACCACCAAGTCAGCATTACCATATAAGGATATGTTAAACTTTCACTGGTCATCATAAGTCAACATAAGAATGTCCATTTGGCTTACATTCACAGAAAGTGAAAAGATATATAAATTAACAGATATAACACCTATTTCAAACAGAAAATAAAATAAAAATAAAGTCATCTTCAACACAAGTTACATCTGATAATAAAATCTAAATTTATTCCAAGTGATATTTCCCTTCTTAGTTTAGGCAAAAGGTGTGTTGAGGATGACTTAGGGTTGAGGATCTTTCTTTTCATCACCGATGGTAACAGTGTTTTATGCATTTTTAGCCACTGTGATTGCTCAGTGAGCTTTGGTTTAATGTTGAAGTGATAAATTTAGCATTAGTTGTGACTTATTTATTAAATTGTATATAGTTCACTGCTTAGGCTAGGCATATCTTTATTAGGTTTTATCTGATTGTATATGGCTGTAATTGTTGCACCGATGCCATGCCCTCTAGTTAAATTTTGCTTTCTTATATATTTTTTCCATAAAAATTAAAAAAAATATTCGCCACGTGGCGAAACGTCTTCAAATCTTGGAAACCAAGTCCAGTGGATATTTTTTGAATTTTTACGGAAAATATCTTGAAAACCAAGTCCAGTGGATATTTTTTGAATTTTTACGGAATGACTATGACCTGGATGATTGAGAAACTTCATCAGCATTTCTTATATATTTATATTATGACTCGCTGCATGATTAATCATGCATGGGACATTAAATTGATCTGGCTCTAAAACTTGACTTTGTTGTGTGTGTATAATGCTTTCATAATGATACTGTATAGGTCTTTAATTTGGCCGCAAGAAAACCTTTCAAAATTGATCCTGCAAAAAAATATTTTTTCATGCTACCTTTATAAGCCTGAATTAAGTATTTGATTCAACCATTTTTTTTTAAATACCAACAGTCCATAATGAAAATTAGCTTAAATGAAACAAAACCAATTGGTCTATTTTTAAAGTGTAAGGAATCGAAAGTAGTAATAATTGTAAAAAATAAAATAAAATAAAAAATTAAGGAGTCAAAGTAAAAAGTTTTACTCCAGTCATTACTAATTACTCCAGTCCAGTATAGATAGCCAAAACTTCTACTTATGTAAGGTAACAAAGTACTTGTACTTTGTTACTTGACACAACTGGTAAAGTCTCTTTTTAATGTGTACAAGGATAGAGATACATTTAAGGAAATCATTGAAAACAAACCTGTGAAAGGCTGCAAAAGAATTAAAACTGAAATGAAGGTTGAGTTTATTCTAGGATGAACAACTTCGAAAACATAATCAGAGCTACAATGGGATGTTTTAGGTTAAACAGCATTCATGTGTTGGTGGCCTAGATCATTTATAGACCTAAACCAATTGAATTAAGTCAAGACTTGAAAATTGAGGTTAAAAAAATTCTTCTAATCCAATCTGACTGGGATTGATCTGTCTATTAAAAGGTGATTAATGAAAAATCCAGTCTTTAGATATTCACACTTGGTAGACATACCCCAATAACTTGCAGTTGTACATCTGATTCAGTTAGCTGAATTCAAATACAAAGCCACACTTCTTTTATCTTTTTTTTATATATATATTTTCACCAAAAAAAACATGTATTTTAATCCCTCTTCCCTATAATGGACTATGCTTTGCTGGTCAATTACATAAAATGCTAATAGAATACATTAAAGTAAGTTGTTACTACTGGATAAAATGTATAAAAGTTTAGGGTTTTTGCGGATGCCCTTGCAATGGACTGGGCACAGTTTGAAGCAGGTGTTGGTCTAAATACATATGATTTCTCAGGTGGAACCCTTGTGTAAGAGAGTGAGGATCATCTGTGACCCAGTGACCTTACACCTTTGTGCCTTTTTGTTCAACTTCTGGGAAGCAGGTGTACGGTGAATAAAAAGCTAACTTTAGAAAAGTGAAATTATGCTTTATTTTATATTTTACTGAACTCTATCAAACATCCTTCTATTTTTAATTAAGAGCAGGTTATGAACTGCGTTCAGCTTTTCATTTTTTTTTTCTTTTTTTTTTTTAAGTCAAGAGTGTGGATATGAAATAAATCCATCTAGATTTTTATGTCCAGAAACTGTGCCCTTTATATGGTTGAAAAATGATTTCTGTATGTGGCCGAACTGTTGGAATGATGTTTGAAAAAATCCCCTGGGGCTTTTATTCCTCCTTTCTATAAGGATTTTATTTCAAATTAGCTTTCTGTGCATTAGGTGGCAGTATATTTGAAAGTGCAGCCAAGACTTGGTAGACATCATCCTGATTTACCACTCAGCCAAATGTTTGAAAGAGGTCAGAGAAATATCGAACAACCTTCTGCTCAAACAGGAGGGTCAATATGTCAAATGTGTGCCGTGTGTAAATTTCATCCATCCCCTTTACCTTCATTAAAATTTAAATTGCAAATAATTGACTGAGGGACTAGATATCTTTAACATGAATTACTCACCTGCCCCCACCCATCAGGAATGACTGTATCTTTTGTGTAACTGTGTCCAACCTGCTCTTTACAGCATTGGAAATCAAATGGCCTATCAGCACCCAAGCAGTTCTTTTCTATAAATAATATAAAATTCACCCAGTGGCCATTGTTATTCTCACAAGATAAAAGCTTTCATCCCAGCAACCATGGCAGTAAAGTTATGGGAGAGGTCTGTTTGCTTTACCAGCAGGCAAATGAAAAGTAGTGCCATCTAAATGTGAATAGGAAATCTGATAAAAGCAAGTCGCTGCAAAGCATGTTTTTTCATATGACAATGGTATCATATGCTAACTGGTCCTTTATTCATCATTTTAGCTGGTGCTTATTAAATTAAAAATGAATGTCTTCTTCAATAATTCATCCAGATCCTGTGTGGTGCCATTCTAGTTTTGAATAGACAAAGACATGTCTCATACTGTCTTTTCAAGCATTTGTGGAAAAAATATTCAAATGAGTCTCCAGACTACAGTTTTGATACCACAATTATGTAATCAAAGTGATTGCCTCAGCAAAATTAAAATAACCTTTTGTCACCCCACACATCAAGTTTTTGATTAAAGCCAATTAAAATTCAAGTGTTTTTCCAAGCATATAGCTTCTCCTGATCAACACATCTACACATTACATTTAAGCAGCCACAAACATCTGCTACTTGTTTTTGCTCCTTCTGCTCAAGTGAGTTTCTAATTTATTGTAAAGGATGTACCTTCAGATAAATTACATAATCATAAGCAGCTAATGCGTTTCCATTTACCTTTTTCTGAAACAGATTTTTTTTGTGGAACAAGGAAGGAAATTGCATCCAACTCAGAAAATGAAACACATCAAATTTTCTCCATTAGATCCACTCAGCCCTTACTAGATAATACATGTTTTCCAAATGAAGGTTTGTTGATATTATTCAGTTTTATGTTAGACAACATTATTCTTTATAATACAAAATAACCTTTCTGGTTTCATTGCTGATAATTGATTGAAACCAAATGCTTCAATTAGTAATGGTTTCCTTCCTTTTTCAGCAATATCCTTTACCCATCAAATTTTTTTAAGCAAAGAATCCGTTTATGTCAAATTTATTATTAAGAAATGCCAATCAGACCTTTAAATCCAACCTCTACACACAAAGTTCTAGAGGACGATCTTTTATTTTTGGATGGATCATCAAAAATAGTGGTCCTTGTAATTGTCAATTATTCTGTGATATGTTTACGTTAGACCATCCTACGTGCTTGCACCATTAGCTAAATTTTTCTGCGCATGCGCACTTTCAGCCACATATCTGTGGTGAGCCACGGTTTCAGTCATTGAAGCTCACCTTTCTCACCATGGTTCTTTGAAAATGGCAGAGGGCCGTAAGAGAAAGAAGTGTCTACAAAGTGTATGAGAAGAAAGGCCTCAGAAGAGGCAGATATATCCCAGAATGCTTTGCACGGAGACCTCTCCTTGCAAAGCATTCCGGGATTTGCTGTCACAGCGGCCTGCTGTCGCTACCCGACAGTGCATACTAATAACAAAGATGGCGCAGGAACCGCGTGAAGTAGGAGGAGTTACGTGACCAATGGGGAGCAAAAAGCAATCATCTGTCCTCAGTTAACTGAGTTTGCTATAAAGTCCACCATATAGTCCCCGCTGTATGTGGACACAGTAAGCTTGTATGAGATATGAGAATAGCACATTCTAAATGAAATGGACTTGTGCATACTCTTGCATGTGCATTTTTTTTTTTAAGTGGAGAGGGCGGGCCTTTTAAAAAAATTCTCCAGAATACCTCTAAAAGTGCTTTACTTCATAAAAACATCATAGCAGACGTGCAGTAAAATTTTAAAAATCTTTAATGATAAAGTACATAGCAAATCATATAAATATCAGAATCATCATACAAAAACATAAAAGCAATCAACCAGATATGGGAGAGGTGTAATGTGTAATAAGATATTTTCTTTAGAGCAGCTTTTCAACAGGATTTGTTGTGGACTACTCATCAAAGGCATCGTAAACATTTGGGTTTAAATTCAAGATTTCTTTTTTCAACTGTTTTGCATTTTTCTGGAAGTTTGTTCCAGATTAAAGGTGCATAAAAACTGAAAGCTGCTTCTCTGTATTTGGTTCTGGTTCTGGGGATACAAAAAAGGGAACGGAAAGACCTGAGTCTAACCCTAACCCGATGGTAGTGAATCTTTCATATGCGGTGCTGCTAAACCATTCAGTAATTAATAAACTAATAGAAGAATTCTAAAATCAATTATCTTAGGTACAGATAACGAATGTAAACCCAGGCTGATGTGCTTTATTTTTCTAGTCTTATTTAGAACACAAGCAGCATGATTCTGGATTAGCTGCAGCTTTCTGATGGATTTTTTGGCAGACTTGTGAAGACCCTGTTGCAGTAATAAATGCGACTAAAGATGTGTTGTGACATTAGTTCTTTAATTCTGGAAATAGTGGTAGAAAGGTCCATTGTGTAACTGTTTTTATGTGTCTCTGAAGGCTCAGTTCTGGGTGCATTACTACACCCAGATTTCAGGTCCGCCTTGATTATTCCTGTTTAGGTCCAAAGATAATAATTTTATTTTTTGGTCAGATGGATAGAGTTTTTGCACCTTTTTTTACCCATTGATTTATTATCTGTGTAACTAATATCCTAACTTTTTTAATCTTGCAAAGTGGGAGCACGTTTAAATAAAAGAGATATTATATAGAAGAGGTCCCAGGATGGACATGTGACTGTTGAATATAAATGCTACGTTCAGACCGGACGCTGCAAAAGCAGCAAAATCACGTCTGCTGCTTCATTTTTGCTGCTTGTACCAGTTAGTTCTGACGCGCGGCTGAAGCAGCTTTGCTGCTCTGGCTGCGCGGTGCAAAAGTGGCTCTGACGCGCGTTGGGCGGAGCTTCACTATCCTTTCTCTGCCTTGCAGCTATATTTGCTGTGATCAGTGGGAATAAAGTAGTTTTAATATGTTTTTAAGTGAGAAAATACACCTGAAAACGTAATCAGTGCAGTCAGTTCATCCAGATTACAATCCTGTCTCCCAATGTTATTTCTGTCGGAGCCGCTCAGACTCCCACATACCGACGGTGCGCCGACAGAAGGAATCCCTTCAACAGTAGCCTCTGGACGGGTCGCCTCCTCGCGGTTTACCGCGGCGGCTGGTAGGTGTTTTTCATCTAAATAATCCGATCTGCAGGCACCAGAATAATAAAAGCGAACATATTCTGCCGGCAGATGTATATATTTTAAGTTAATTATGTGTTAATAAACTGTTTAAGAGGAGTAATCAGAGCGGTCTGTGTCATCAGCGATGTGTCTCTCTCCCAGCCAGCTCCCAGATCAGCTTCTCTGATTGGTTGACGCGGCGCGTCGAGCAGCAAAAATTCAATTTTTCCATCTCGAGCAGCAACGCGTTTGCGGTGCGTCACGCGCGTCAGATGCCAAAACGCGCCCGACGCGCTGCTTCAGCTGCTCAGACGCGCTGCGCCTGCCGCTCAAAACGCGCCGCGGGACCTTTTGCTGCACCTTGACGCGCGTCAACCATTGACTTTGCATGTAAACTCGCTGCTTCTGTCGCGCCAGCTGCCCCCGGTCTGAACGCAGCATAAGAAGTTCCCCATTGCCGCAGAGATGTTTCTTTCTTTAGGTAGTATTGGAACCAGTTTGGTGCTGTGTCTGAGAGCCTAACCCAGTTCTCTAGTCACTTTAATAATTGATCATGGTCAACAGTGTCAAATGTTGTGCTAAGGTTCATCAGAACCAGCAATGGGATTCTTACAGAGTTTGTCTTTGTGAGAATATCGATGAACCATTTGACCAGGGCACACTCAGCACTTTGGTGAGAACGGAAGCAACTGACTGATAACAACACGGTTTGTCATTGTTGAGAAGCTATTTACCTTTTGCAATAGATAATAGTATGGTTTTCAGTGACATCCGGTGATATGAACTGCTTCCACAACGTCCGATTTATCTATCCTGTCCAGTGTAGGAGAGATTTATTTAAATTAGATAACAGCCTTGAATCCATAGATTCTTCAATTTTGTCTGATGTACATTGATATATTACTAAGTATAAGAATTACTCCCGCTTTCCTCCTCTTGTTCATCCACAGCCCCTTTCCCCCACCATCAGCGCTCTGTTTGCCCGGCAGACTTTTCTAAACTAACACTGTGCTCCTCAGCTCTGTAGCTGAGCTAGCAGAGGCAAGCAACTGCCTGTACCGCTGTGGCCGCCTCGTCCAGGTACTGGAGCTCTCTCTGCCGGTGTCTTTTCTGACTGGTTTCCTGCTGTTCCTGCCTGAGCACAAGATTGCCATCTCTCCTTAACTGTGTTGTCCAGGTGATTCATCCCACTGTTTTGGGCACTTTGACCAAAACAAACATGGGCCAAGCACAGGAGAAAGATGCGTGTCCTTTCATTGAAAAACTAATCAAACATGCAGCAACTGGAACTTGAAATTGGTTCTCTTCATAGTGACTGGCTGGTTGCCAGTCATGGCCAGTGTAAGTCTAGTTTACATAGATAATTTTATAAATAGTATTTTATTAAGCTGCGTAGGATAAGAATTTTATATTGCAAGATGTCTGTCTCCATAAATGTGCAACCCACTCCTACGTAATTATAAATAGCCGTTTCTAAGGCAATGCAAACATAAAGATTGAGACTTTCAGTTCCTAGATGACAATATATAACATATGTATAATTATATTACATTTCTTTCAGAAAATCCATGTAATTATTATCCTCTGCAGCTTTAATTCAAAGTATTTTTTGAACATTTCCTAAAATGATTGGTCTAAATGGTAATTATTTTTTGAAACAACAAAAGGTTTATATACAATATTTACAGTTGTACAATAGCTGTCCAGGGTGTACCCTGCCTTTCAGCCAGAGTGATGGGGCCATATTTGATCTTCACAAAGGGTTTTTCTTTCCTGAGCACCTTGAGCTGGAAAAAAAGCAGATAACAAGATGGATGGATGGATGGATGGATGGATGGATGGA
>NW_015150557.1:589775-605029 GCF_000732505.1 Cyprinodon variegatus
GTTTTTTATCTTAAGCCTGCTTTAGCCTTTTGCTCCTTGACTTTTCACTGATTCATTTACATGGAATAACTGGTTAATTTCTTCATATTGAAATTAAATTACAAACAAGTATAAGCTGTTTTATTTGCCAGTTATGTGACTTTTGACAGGAGTTGTTCAAACCAAATGTTTTTTGTTTATATCAGAATAAAAGGGAATAATTCATAAGGTTGCCTGTGTCACCCCATCACATAAAATCCTAATAAAATGCATTCTTGTTGTACAGTGACAAAATGTTCAAAAATTCTGATTAGTCTTGTAAAGTATAATATGAATGTCTTACAAACATGTTCACCAAGAATTTTCTCTCTAGTTGTTCTGATCTGTGGCACAGTAGAAAATATGTGCTAGACCTGTGCAAAGTCAACTGACATCACGTTCTCACTTGCCACTTGTCTGGAAAATCTTTGCACTATTTTAGTTTGAGAGATGCATGTCATGTGTGAAAATGACCTTCCTGTCACCGTTCCAGGTCCACATTTCCTACACTGTATATTTTAAAAGGAATATCTGACAAGTTAAGAGTCGGCCTACATGGATGTAGGAAATAAAAAAGATTTTCAACCTGTTCACCTGTGACTCAGACATGATATATATGTAGTCTCCTCTTTAAGTAACTTGACTTTATTTTGACAGCTGCATAAAGTATTGTACAACTTGCTGAGGAGAGCTCATGTAATAGTCACATTAAAAGTGACAACATTAAAGGCAATTTATCAGCCCTAAAAGCAAGAAACTTCCTCTTGTCATTTGTCAAATTCTGAAATGAAAAAAAAAAGAAAAAGCAAAAACAAAGTGCCTTTTCTGTTATGTCTTATTAGTATTTTCCATCTTTCTCTAGCTGTAACAAAAAGCATACCAGATGGCAACCATGATGTGCTGCCATATACAAACAAAAAAAGATATTTACATACACTGTGGAGGGAAAAGGGTTTTTTCACCATGGTCTGACATTTTATCAGACTTAACATCTCCTGTTTTAATCTGAAATTACCAACATTATGGTTATCTATTAAATTCCTAAATAATTGGAAAGCTATTTTTTTAAATACTTTCTTGTAATTCAAGGGTTACACGCCAAAATTATTTTGAGATCAAACAAGCCCAGATAAAAAAATTTTAATGAAAGGATTTTGTTATGTTTGATCAATTTACAGTTATGTAAGTTGTATTTCTGGGAAATCTGTAGAGACAACATCTCAAACACTTTGCTTCTTTGTAACCTTGAAAAAAACAAAATAGCTGAACCCGGTAAGAGGGTTTCCCTATTAACAGTCCCATACCATCACAGACTGAAAACTACTCAAAAAGGAAGAAGCCATTAGTCCGAAGGAAAGTTTAAAAGCCTGTTTAAATTTTACCAATGCACTTAGGAACAAAACTAAAATTTTAGAGTCCTGTTTGATCCAATGAAACCAAAACTTCTTTATTAACATTTTTATGTCTGATAGAAAAAAGGCAGAAGCCTGTGAGTCTGAGAGTAACCTCACAGCATTGAAGTAGGGCATTGGCAGCATTATGTTGTGTGGGTGTTCGACTGTTGGAAGGATTGATGCATTTCATAAAATCTGAGGCATCATGAGGAGAGATTATTATGTGGAAACAATAAAGGAACATCAATAGACATCAGCCATGAAGGTACAGTAAGGGTTCAGCATAAATGGGTCTTCCAAGTTTGAAATGAACCTCACTTTACCTCGAAATTAGTTACAAGTGGTTCAAGAGCAGCAGATTTAAATTCATTTACATAGAACATTTGTTGGCAGAGCTAAAAAAGGCATATGTAAACAAAACAAAAAAAACAGATTAATTTACACCAGATTTGACATAAGGAATGGAACAAATCCCAGCCGCTGTGAGAAGCTAGTGAAGTGGCATGCTTCTGTTTACACTTTGGCATTTCAGGTACATAAAAAGCAATAATGTTTCAGTCTATATTATTCCATTTAGTAAGTAGAATTTTTTTTTTTTATTCCACCCAACCAAAACTTATATTTTATGATGATTTAATTTGAAAGTGATAGAAACACTTCAGTTGTCTTATTATACAGTCTACGGAACAGAATCTGGTTTCCGTTGTGTTACTGAGTTAAAAGAATTCAATTTGTTAATCATCAAAATCATTCATATTGCATATTTTGTGTTGTAAAGAAACCTCTCAGTAGGCCACAGTGTTTTCGAACAATGCTCAACTTTGAAGGCAGAATGTAAATATTTCATTCATAGAAGCAATTTTCTGAAGGAGCAAAATAAATCCTGCAGTGCTGCTGCTCAAAACGCATCATTAATTTATAGGTCTGAAACCCTACCAATGCTTGCACTGTCTTATCTTATACCTTTTTTAGAGTTGTGCACATCTTAAGAGCACTTTATAAAGTTCCCCGTCTGGATATCACTTCAGATGCTAGATCATCCTTCTGTTCTTGCTAAGGGAGAAAGTACAAGGGGAGAGAAAATAGCAGAACAAGGAAGACACAAACTATTATATAAATTCTTGGTATTCCTTTGGCTGACATACTGCTAACGACCTGTTTCCTACTGTTATAATTCAGGGTGCATATTTTTACCTATCTGAAAAGACATCTAAAACAGCCTGTTTATGCTATAACTACTAAAATTGAGAAAGTTATACAGGATTTGTATTTTTCTCCACCACTATTACTAGACTTTACTTCTGTTCCCTTTGGATGGATACATTTATTTTCCCCATCAACTCAGATCAGGTTTTTCTTCATTTTTTCTCTTTTTTCTGTTTGGCAAAGTGAAAAACACATGCTTAACCCCTGTTTCTCTGCATTCAACAGTGATGCAGAGGACTGGTTCTGCGAGTGCCCTCCACTTTACACAGGCCGGCTGTGCCAGCTCTCCGCCTGCGAGCGTGGACCCTGTCGCCATGGAGCCACATGCATTCCTAAGTCGCAGTTGGAGGTGGTTTGTCTTTGCCCCTTTGGACGACAGGGGTTACTCTGCGACCAAAGTAGGTGATAAACATGGAATAGGTTTTCTCAGTGCAGAGTGGTTAGAGCAGATACTAATTCATTAAGAGTTGGGTCTGCAGACAGTTGGTGGATGAAAGCCTTTAGCAGTTGGTATAATCAGAGTCTGTTGTTGAATAAAACGCATTAATGAAACTGAAATCTGCTGAAAAGGCAGAAATGCCTCCTCCAGCAGAGGAGTCAAACTCATGGCTGCTATAGTGAATATTTTAAAAGCCTATTTAAAGTTTTTTCTATCTATTTTCTGTAACTGCATCTCCAGTGTAAGACTTTTTTTGTGTGTATGTGCTTGTGTATGGCTGATTCAAAATATGTAGAGCTTGGAAACATAATTCTTAAGGTGTCCTGCAGTATTATCGTGCCAGGGTTTATTGGCTAATAAATAACCATGTTCACTTTTTACTCTTTCATACTTCATGTGCCATTTTACCCCCCAGCCCCCGACCTAGAATCAGTGGCATAAAAAGCTGTGGGTTTCACAGGTCGTGACACACTGAAACAAAAGGTTTTGCTTGACTAGACTGACTGTAGCAACAGCGGGGTGCTTGGCATATAAGTTGCTCAGCCATGCCCCAGCCCCCGTCAGGATCTCAGCACCCATTTGCCAAACACAGAAACCTAACCTTCTATTTTCACAAAAAATACATGGCTGACATTTGGATTTTAATCCTGAAACATCAGATTAGATCAAAGTCAAAAAGTGATCACTCCCTCTCGTGCCCCCCTGGGTCTTTTTCTGTTCTTGAAACTTTGCACTACTTCTTCTCGTGTGACGCCTTTGCAAAATAGCATCAGTTATTACATGGGTGCCTGGCGTCTTTTTTTCTACTCTCTCATTCCAAAGAAAGCTTACATGTTTAATCTGCAACACACATGAAAAAGTATTTCTTTTTTAATGAAGCAGTTTTATTTTTATTTCCTTAATGAAATCATTAATTAAAAATTAAATTTGGTACTATATACAATCAGGAAAAGAAAAATTAGAAGAGAAAAAATAGATGGGAGAATGACTCAAAGAAGGTTATTATAAAACATTTGACAGTGTTTAGTACCAGAATTACTAGCACTATTAGTACTTTATAAGAAAGTATTTGAATATACAAGCAGCCAGGAGGTCTTTGCAACTTTGGAGGATCTGCAGAGAGCCCCTTCTCAGGTGTCAGCATCAGTCAACAAGGTAATTACTAGTTATTTACTCTCATATCCTACCTCCATAATGTCCAGTTCTCAGTCGGACATAAGGGATGAATGGAACAGAGCAGGCAAGAAGAAAGTAAGTTCCATAGATAAACTCAAGCCTTTTGCCCTGCATGCAAATTCTTAGTAAAAACACTAATGCCAAAGATTATTCTGATGACACAGTTCCCTCTTGAACAACTGTCCATACAGCAATAACCTGTTAAAGGTATAGTGGAGGATATTCTTTTTCCGGCTGGAATCAAAATAAGTGGTACTCCAAGCTGGAGGGTCCTACTAGTAGGGAGTTTTGGCCCTGTGGGTTAGAGCAGTGCGCTTGTGCTCTGAGAAGATAGCAAGTACCTGGTTTGATCCCCATAGCCAGCACTCTGGGTCCCTGAGCAAGACCCTTAGCCTCACATTCCCCGTTTGCTGCACAGTGGCAGACCACTGCTCCCCAAGTGAATGGGTTAAATGCAGAGAGTTAATTTCTCCATTGTGAGATCCATTAAGTTTAATTTCTTTTTTTTCCTATTTCTAATTGTCAATCATTCTTGTGATAAGTTTACGTAACCCCTCCCTACGTGCTTTTCCCCAAGTAGCTATCTTACAGGTGAGTCTGACATAGTGGAAAACTTGCAAATCTTCTTTTGGAAAGTCAGCTTGTGTGAGCAACGCAAACAGCAACTTTTAAACGGAGCGTGGAGAAATGAGGAGAAATGGGCTTGTGCATGCACTCACACGTGTTTATTAGGGGTCCCCTCTCAGGAGCAGGTACAGGGTTGTGCATCTGCTTTTCTTTTTAAGTGGAGAGGGCGGGTCTTTTCAAAAATTAGCAAAATCCTCCACTATACCTTTAACCTGGCACACTAGATGAATAATGTGCAGAATTCAATTTAGGTCTACACTTTATTTATTTGGGACTGCTTCAATTGAAAAGAGGGCCTTTCAGCAGCTTCCGACTTTCATTGTCGTTGTGTCCTTGGGCAAGACACTTCACCTGCATTGTCTACTGATGGTGGTCAGAGGGCCCGGTGGCGCCAGTGTACGGCAGCCTCGCTTCTGTCAGTAAACCCCAGGGCAGCTGTGGCTACAATGTAGCTTGCCACCATCAGTGTGTGAGTGTGTGCGTGAATGGGTGAATGAATGTAGTGTAAAGCGCTTTGGTCAAGTCTCCTAACTTGAATAAAGGCGCTATATAAGTACATGCCATTTACCATTTACCACTTCTTTCATGCTGATTGGGCAAAGCAAAACTTGGTACCTAGCAAAGTTTTTTTGGCCAACCAAAGTAGGAAATGAAACAGCAGAAGATGCCATGAAAAACCATTATAACTTGTGCTTTTACAATCTTTCTGTTTGACTTTTAAAGATGAAATAGTAGATTCTGACCAGCAGCAGCTACATGTATGTAGCTACTCCTCTGTAACCATTTTTACTTTGGTTCAGCTGTGGGATCAACAATTCTTGCTTTCATAATACTATGACATATATATGTCATAATATTGCAATTTGATTGGCTGACCTGTTTTGGATTATACTCAGCTACTTTCAAATTAAGCTATACAAGATGGATACTCAAGTGTCTTTAGGCTAAAAAAAACTGCTAAAATTTAGCTTGCAGGCAAAGTTACTGTCTTGTGGGGATGCTTATCTATTTATTTATGTTGTTCTATTACATACAATACCTTTATGATACACTAGACATTGCAATAAAGTGACGTTTAAGGGAAGTTAATTATTTTGCAAGGCGTGGAATCGAATATTACAAAATAAAAGCCCCAAAAAATCCTTCTTTAATTTTAAATCTTTCTACTAAGGAGAAACTGATGCTATGGAAAAAACAGCAAAAATTATTTCAAGTAAAAAAGGGGATTTGACATGACATACACATAGATCCCCACAGAGTCAAAAAAACAAAGCAGATAGCTGTCAGAGAAAAGTAAACATACAATAAGGTTGTGTCACAAAAATATATATTTTCTTGTCTTGTTTGATCCATTTATTTATTTTGACAATTTGGATTCTACCAAAAGCAGAAACTCAGGGACGAGTCTGTAAAGTATTAAAGCCTTGTCCGTTATAGCTAAATGTCAATGATCATTAAAAAAATGCGTGGCTGTTTTTTATTTATTTATGCATGCAAAGCTCCTACAGCCTTTGCAAAATTAAAGAACGCTGGATAATAATTTTGAATGATTATTATGTATACAGGAGATTTTCATTTCAGTTTGTTGGCTTGATTTTCATGTTTGTCTGAATGTTCACTTTTACAGATCTTTTCATATTTTCCATTTTACTTCAACTGCTTTTTCTTAATGATAATTCAAAGCACAGAGAATTTGTGGCCAGAGCATTTTATCAAATTTTGATAACCATATTTATAGCCTTTTGAAAGCTTTATTTTTCAGACTTCCTCAGTAACTTTAAAAGGTTTATGTATGCTTGTTGTTGCCACAAAAGGGATTTATCACCCCAGGAGTTATTAGAAGCTCATAATACTGAATTATTACATTTTCCTTGGAAGGAGTTTAGGTCAGTTCCTGTCTGCCATGTTCTGAATCACATCCACACATTAAAAATACAACTGCTGTGCATCAGAATTGAGCAATGCTAATATGTTATTGGAATTTTGCTTCAGGGGGTTGCAGTGTTTCACCTCTTTTACCTCGTAGATCAACAAATTATGTATTCTGCCCATGCTTGGCTAAACTTGTTTATTTTACACAGTCCATTAACAAATGCTCCAGTTTGGCTAAAGTTATAGAAGCATCAGCAAAACAGATTAGTATTGATTTAGTGTGTTTTTAACCTTTTACAATAAAAAAAAAATGTGTTTTATGTATGAGAAGTGATGCATAGTTGGAGCATCTCCGTGGCTGAGAAACAGATGCACAATGTGTGGAAGCAGCTTTATGTCAAAAGACATTTCAGTGCCTTGTGCTGTATGTCACTCTGTTTTATTTCTGCAGCTTCTGCCAGTTTTCACCGTATTACACAAATACACGGCAAAGTGGAAATAATATTTAATCCAGTCTGACTGGATGAAGCATTACAATCCACAGAAAGATGCATTTTTCTTCTGTGGTACAAAGACTGGGGCACTTTGTGGTGCATTTTGAAGCTCCTTTAACACAAGGTTTGGGTTTTAAAATAATGTATTATCTGGTGATTTTATGTAATAGATTGTGAATTAAAGGGAGAAAAAAGTTTTTTTATTTTATTGTTTCACACATAAAACATTGCTGCCTATTACACCTGCTTCACTCTGATACTGCTTAATAGAATCCAATTATGATTCCCTCATATTTAATAAGCACAGTCCAGTCAAGTGTTGTTTAATCTCAATATATTTTATATATTCAACTATTCTGTGGAAGAAAATGAACAAACAGCATCATGAAGGCCAAGAAACATAAGAGTCAAATCAGGCATACATTTACCTATCAGAGCACTATCAGCCCTTCATCTGGAAATAGAAAGCATTGCACAGCTATAGATCTATCAAGATGTATCTATCCACCTAAACTAACAAGCATGCAAGGACCATGGTTGATCAGAAGCTGCAGAGATCAATGGTTTGGGTAGGAAAATCTGTTCATGGTGTAAATATTAGTTTTTTTCCCCACAAATATGTCCTTTATGAAATACTGGGGCAACTGTGGAAACGGAGAAAGACGCCCACATATAATCCTCTTTGCCATTTGTCTGCTCTGCTAAGACAAAGATCTACTTATAAGCCAACATGCAAAATGCTAATTTTGTAGAGGTAAAAATAAATAAAAAACTAACAGCTTGAACAGACCATCCATTCCATTAAATAATGTGGTAGTGGCAGCATCATGTTGCAGTTTTGCTTTACCTAAGGAGAGGCAGAGGGAAGCAAAAATGTATATACATTGCTTTCACAAAAGAATGCACAAAAGAGGCTCCAGAATATTTTAAAAATTACACATATGAAATCTTTTTGTCCTTCAATGCATCTGAAGGAGAGGATGAAATTGTAAAAAAAAAAAAAGGGGGGGGGGGGGGAATCCACCTTTTCTGAAGCTTGCTTTAATGAGAAAAAAAATAATAATAAATTAACTGCATTTTAGAGGCTTTTTGCTTCTTGTTTTCTTTGCAAAAGCAATTTGCTACACGTCAGTCATTTTACACGGAAAAAAACAATAAACCTCAAATCCTGTCATCGTAAATTTAAAAACAAATCAAGTTTGATTAGAAATTCTTATTAGGCTGTGAAACATTGAGAAAACACCGTTTGTTTAGCTGCATATAAAGTGTTAATGTGTTACTAGTCTTGACTCATGAGTGCAAGGAACTTAATGGGAGAGATATCCATCAGCATCTGTATGATCTAATTAAGCACAGCCATGTATGGAGATAAAGAAACGCAATGACAATTCACTGAGGCAAACTGATCTAGCAGACAATAACTAGAGCTTTTGCAGCTTTATTAATAATTTAGGAGCCAAACTGAGCTGAGGGCAGTCGCAGAGGGGTGCTCTGAAGCACTCTTAGCCGTTGCCTGAGGCTGCAGAAGAACACGCAAGGAGCTTCCGCACAGAAAAGATGAGCCTTTTTATCTGTTCTGGGTTCCTCGTCTCTGTAAAGAGAACTGATGAAAAAGAAAAAAAATAATAAAACATGGCACAGTGTAATTTTGATTGAGCGTGAGCAACTTTACACTTAGTCCCATGTGTTAAATCAAATAGATGGGTGTGTTCAGATGAATTGCAGTGGGAAGCATTATTGAATCAAGCATGAATTCAGAGTGTGTAAACTGGAGATTGTAATTGAATATCATCTGGATTATTGTGCTACCCTAGTGAACACTGCGTATAAAATAAAGCCTGAATGCCAGAATCCCTCCTAAATAGCCACTGATGAAAATAGAATAGGAGTGAGGAGGTGGAAGTGTTTGAAAACAGGTCATCATCTAATAGCATCAGAAAAGAAAATTCATGTTCTTCAAACTAGGGTCTATAACATGGGGCAATAGTGCCATCTTTTGGTGAACCATGACGCAGCCAATGAATCAGATCTGAATTTACTACTCCAACAGAGAAAACCTCACAGCAGCTGCTGAGATTTGTTGCTTATTTTCTCTCTGTCTCTTTTCTTCTCAGCCATAAATGTAACTCGTGCCAGATTCAGTGGAACTGATGAGTTTGGCTACACATCTTTTGTGGCCTTCACTTCCATCCCAAGCCTCACCTTCTTCTATGAGTTCAAGCTGAGGTTCACGCTTGGAAATAATTCATCTGCTGTCAGAGACAACCTGATCCTGTTTGCTGGACAGAAAGGACAAGGTGAGCTGAACCCTGACACCCACAGAGATTATTAAAAGGTTTCATAGCAGCAGGTGAAGATAGAAAAAGATAGAGGAATGATGCCTTTTGAGTCCTCTAGCTAAATTGAGGGTTTTGTGCGAACTGTTAGAGCCATTTTTGTCAAATGCTGTGTATGGTAATATACTAAATAAGGGATTTTTACCCTCGTCTGAAATGCTCTAATCAAAGAGACTTCCCTGAGGGCTTTTTTTCCTGATAGACTCTGAAACAACATTGATGATCTTTTTCACAGTCCAACAATTCTATGATTTCCAGCTGGTGTTTTATTGTTTCTGACATGCGTGGGGAAAGTTAGCGTCACATGAATAAAATGAACATGTGAACAAATCAACCTGGAAGTTTTAATGTTAATAAAGTCCGACACGCTTTGAGGTGAGATGCTGTTGGCAGCTTTCACGTTAAATTAGTTTTTCTCCACAGTGGGGTCAGATTTGGTTGCTCGTAGCTGCTGTGCCATTGTCAGCAGCATATTTCATCTTAAATGAAAAGAGGAATTAAAAAACAGATCTCTACACTTGTTTTCTCATGAGAGATCAGTCCATCAAGGTGGAGGCAAAACAACAGAAGAACAGCTCAGATAATGAAACACTCGTGAGAGTGTGATGCAACTACCTAGAACGAAGGCCCAACATAAGAATAGATTTAATGTGATTATTTCACTGAAATAACTGCTTAATGAAGCGGCATCTATTGTGAGCCTCATCAGGAAATGTCGTAGCACATATTATTTGATGTGTGCTTAAGTAAAACGCATCCTTAGATAAAAATCTATGATTTCATGTGAGTACATCAAGAACATTAACAGAATTAAGAAGTTAAATCACCAGAGCCCCAACAATTTTTATAAAATAAATGTAATTGGTGCTTATATATATATATATATATATATATATATATATGATGACAGTGTTTACATGCTTATTGATCCTTCCAACTCTGAAAATGGCTACAAGAAAACTGAGATGAAACTAAATTGCCCCACATGCACTGTTTTACATTTAGATCCCTTGGGAACAGTTACAAACAAGGCTAAATAAAGATCAAGGTTTATGACATGCAGTTTATTTTACAATCACTGTTATGTGTGTCAAACAGCCGATTATTTCCTATTTCCGTAAATGCAAAAAATTCAATGTATTTTGTGACATATGTTAGTTTATATTTTTGGTCACTACTAATAGCCTCTGTTTCCATGTATTTTCAGGCAGCGATGGTGATGACTTCCTCGTTTTAGGACTACGAAGTGGAAGAATTGTCCACAGGTTTAACCTTGGATCAGGAATAGCAACCTTAGTCAGTGATCGACTCAACAACGAGACCACTATCCACAGTGTTACTTTTGGAAGATTCAAAAGAACAGGCTGGCTGAAGGTTATTTAATGCTTTATGCTGTTTTTTTTTTTTTTTACATCTGTTTCCTTCGTTCAATTTGGAGTGAGATTCAGTTTCACTAAAAAGAAGTTATTTATAAAGTAATGTCAGGATAAAAAGAAGAAAATAGAATATTTCCTTCCCAGCCTGAATGAAGCAAAGGCAGAAAAATGAAGTCTTCGTTTCTCAATTACAACTTTCACACTGAAGAGGAATTTTCATTGTAATCTGTAAGGTTTTGGGTATTGTGTGTTTAGTGATCAAGAAAGCCCCAATAAATGGATTCCACTGCATGGCTAATTGCCATCTGCAGCCAAATATAAAACATATATAACTAGATTAGCACTTGTTCCCTTTTCTCGTGTTTTTGTCTTTAGTAAAATACCTCCGGACTTTTTTAGTCCTATACTGATGCTGTCATAGTCACTGCTGCCAACCTCTGGTTTAGTGGGGAATTGCTTGTTCCATCAAATCCCCCAATCTCCCGATGTTAGAGAATCTTAAAAAAAAAAAAAAAAAAAAAAAAATCCTGTATCCAGATTATGATCTGGATCAATGTGAGAGATTGTTCCTTGGTAAGAGGGACATATCTTATAAAAATCTGTCCATAACTTTTCAAATTATCCTGCATACAGGGAGACACACACAACCTCTCATTAAAACATCTACCACCCTTTCCTAAACTTAAAACATGATTTTCATCATACTTTAAGTTTAGCATCTAAATCATTTTGAGTGTGAAAATATTTTCCTTTGTTAAAGAAAATATTCTCACACTTAAAATGATTAAGATTAATGCTCTGTGTTTTCATGTAAAGCATTCTTTTTCTTCTTAGAAGTCCATTTACTTCTTTAGCCAGGTAAAACAGGATGTTTGCATCATCTGAATTCAGATGGAAATTCTGCAGGCAGTGTGTTTTTTTTATTTTTTAAACTAGGTTTTAGATCCCTGGTGACTCAGTGGCCTATAAAAGCCTGTTTAGAAGCAAAAACCTGGGAGGGCAGCTATTAAGTGGACATAGACTGAATAACTCAGCGATAAATCTGTGATCGCACATTTCGTCAGGTTCAGCAGATTGTGAAATTGTCCTCCCACTCCTGACGCCTACAGATGCAAGACTCCAGCTTGAATATTGATGTCTTACTACATGTCTTCCTCAGGTTGATGGGCAGCGGAACAGAACAGGATATTCTCCTGGACCTTTGGTGGGCCTCAATGTTTTCAACCAGCTCTTTGTAGGTGGATATAATGAGTTCACCCCTGAACTGCTGCCACTTGGCTCCAGATTCCGTCAAGGCTTTCAAGGTAAGACTTCAATGGCTTTATTACAGCCCAAAACGGCTATCTGCAGACGGAGTGCAGGGGTTTGGACTTTCTCCCAGGATCTCTGTCTTTGTGCAAGCAGAGGGAAGGTCTGTAATGAAAAGGGAATTACAGGCCAGAACAGAGCTTTGAGGTTGATTGTATCTGCACTCTGTAATTGCTTCACACCCCGTACAGTGTGTTGTGGTTAAATTCATTCCACTGCTGATAAGTCACTTGAACAAGAGCACTATCCAAATAATCTTTTGTCAACACCAACGTCATTTAGGCTCATTCCCTAGTGACCCTGTGTGAGAAATGATTTTGGAGGATATTCATTGTGCCTGCTAATGTGCAGAGCTCTACTGCAAAAATTGCCACAAGTGTAATGATGACAGCTGCTATGAATACCACTATAACCATATTTGGCAATCTCTGCACCATAGCAATGAAGCTTGCTATATAAAAAGTAACATCTGAGTGGAACAAAAGCTTTTTATTCATACGGGACTAAATTCCCCTAAATGTATTTTCCTTTATAATCTAGAAGTGTTTTCAACATTTTCCAGATAAAGCTGCAGAAATAAAATCAGCCAAACTAAAACATTGCTCCTTTCCTGCTGCATTAACTGTGTCACTATCGCCTGCTGGAGAGCACTACCTGAACAGGGCCACACCGGTGGAACCGTAACCTTTCTACTCAGGATGTAATGAGAACTCATGAGCGTCTAATCAGATCTGTGTGACCTTCCTCGAGCCCTAATCATGATGGCTGGCACTGAACACACTGATAATGCACTTCAGTCCCAGTTATCAACAGATCCACACTCCCCTGGTGGAAAAGTGAATGAGGATGCTGTCTGACTGCTACAGCAGGGGATAAAAAGTCCCTTAGTTTGATTTAATGAAATAAAAAAAAGAGAGAAAGAAGTGTATAAAAACAGAAAATAAGTAGATTTTCATTTTTTTACTTAAAGGTAAGGCCAATTCACCACAATTCAGTACATAAACAATTCAAAGTGCTATGCATGAATTAAAATACAATGGTTTTCAAAAGTCTTCATACCTCTAGAAAATACTTACATTTTGTGACATTATAAAAGCACATTTAGCTATATTTTCCTTTAAGAAATTGTTAAATTACCTTTTTTTTTTCTTTTCGTTGTTTTTGTTCAATGTATCTTTCATCTTTGTATTGTATCTTGATATGCCTTGAGAGCAACAAAATGGAAAAGTAAAACCTGAAAAAGCAAGGATGGTCTGAACAGCATTTAAGTTGTGTATAGTTAGGAAGTAGGAGGAAAGTAATGCATGCTTACAGAAATTATATAAAAGCATGGCACAAACTTTTATTCAGCCGACAGGAGTCTGTAGTTTTGTTGAACCACTTTTCAATGCTATTCTACTTGCGAGTCCTTTTCAAACATGCATCTAACAGCCTTTTAAATCTAGAAAAACTGAAAATATTATTTCATTCTTTTCAGAATAGTTCAAGTTCACTTGAATTGTATGTTAAGCAATTCTTGCTGCAAATTCTTAGTTGGAGTTGGTTCTGTAATGAATAAATAATTTCTTAAAAACAACATACTTCCAATCTAAACATGCCCATTGTTGCTTTGTCTGTATGTTTAAGGTTGTGAGTTTTAAAATGTTCCAGCATTAAACTTTCCCCCAGAGTTACCCTGCAGTTACTTTATCTCCGCACATGAACTAACCAGCTTCTCTGTCTTGTTGAAAAACAGCATGTAGACCTAAATATTTCATTTTGGTTTCATATGAGGGGAGCTCATTCTTTCACATGTTTGCTGTGTCCTTTAGATGACTTGTGGCAAACTGTAAACAGGACTAGGCTTAGCTTTCAATATTTATTTTTTCACTATTCTATAAAGGCCAGTTTGTGGAGTGTTAACAGCATCTTGAACCTGGGACAGCATAGTAATATGGTTTGTAAAAGCTTGGGACATTTTTTTTATATTTTTTTCATGATTAAACTTCCACGCAACTTTAATCCTGATCTACCTGATGCATTCATTGATCTTAATTATGCTGTTTTTTTCACTATTGACCTGTAACAAACTTCTTAGGCCTAACAAAACACACCCACATTTGTACTAAGATTAATTTATGGACCGTCTGTTTTTACCAGTCACTGTTGTAGGCGTTTGGTTGTACAGTTTTTCTCAAGGTTTCAAAGGACAGAATACTAAGTCAAGCAGTATTCATGCCAAAATGTTCAGATATTTATTTATAAATATTTTTAAACCATTTATAATTTACCTTCTACTTCAGACCAATATGTGCTAATTTCCTTTGGTCAATCAGATAACACTTTATTAGTTACAAAGAAATTTTGGCAAATGTTATAGTATACATCTGTATATGTAATGCAACAAAATTCAAATTATGTTAAGGCTTTACAAACAGGCTGTGTTACTCTTACTACCGGTAACTCCTCAAGTTTACTGGTTCCCCTGAATGAACTGATGTGCACACTGCCTAATCAAAGCACACCATCTTTTCCAATCTTCCTCATGAATTTTGCTTTTTAGGGCTGTGTGTGTTTGCATGACAACTACTAGAATCCGCCAAGTAGACAGCATCATGCCATGAATATTCATGGTTGGGCATGACATTTCCCCTGCATCCTTTTTATGCCAATGACTAATGCAGCTGAGAGTAGAGTCTGCATGGGCAGATGACTGTAAGGGTCGAGTTTGGCCCTTTTTATTTATAGAAGGCTCTGAGCGCTAGAGGTGCAGGCCAAAGCAAATATTTCCTTGGTAAAATTGAATTATAATAACAGAAAGCAATGTTGTGATGGAGAGGCTTGATAACAGTTGGAGTAGGTCCCTTTTGTGAAGAATTAAATTTAAAAGTTGACCCCTTATTTAACTGGATGGATCAAAGCTTGTGACATATCTTCAAATGTGTAAGAAAAGAAAAGATACTCCCACATTTGAATAGATAGATAGATAGATAGATAGATAGATAGATAGATAGATAGATAGATAGATA
>NW_015150557.1:605709-627578 GCF_000732505.1 Cyprinodon variegatus
TGATGGTAAATATTAATTTAAATTTCTTGTTCCGATTCGATTTAAATAATTTGAATTAAATAATTTGAACTTACTGTAAATTGTCTGAAGAAGTAGAACTTATCTATCATACCCCTTCTCCCTCTAGTTGCACTGAAAGCAACCTAAAAGTACCTTCCTGTTTAACATCTATGTTTTGTTGTTATTATACCTTTATATATACCTTATATAAATATTATACCTTTATATTATACCTTTTGTTCATTTCAGTAACAGCAACAAGAACTTTTCTTAAAACATCTTTCTCCATATTTAGGGCTAAACACCTCCATCTGGAGGGAAGAATCTGCGACTTACTGTAAAAGGAATGACAGTCATCTTTTAAAACAGAAGGAGGCCTTCACTCTGCTGGGATCTAACTGATTGTTTGCCCTTTCCAGTCAGGCTAGAAGACAACTTAACTGAATCTACTGAAATGAAAAACCCTGTCCATTTAGGTTGTATGTCCAATCCATAACACCAACTATAAAGCTCAAACCTATTACATTAAAGCACATTAAAACATAGGCATTATAGTTTTATGGTGTCAAAATAGCAGAAATCAAAGAAGCAAAAAAAGAGCAGATGAGCCTTTTTTTTGCATTCACAGTCAGTCATCTGCATTCTTTATGATGAACCTGTTTTCATGTCTCCTTTGACACATCGTTATGTATAGAATTACGAGTAGACAATACACAGCCTTGAGGTAACCCAGTAGAAGTATGTTTAAAATCTGCGAGGCATGTATTCATTCTTACTCTTACTCTGTACCATAATACTTGAAGAACCAAAACTCCACCCCTGCAGATTGTCACAAACTGTTAAAGTAGCATCTTAATTAAATAAAAGTTTGGATTGTGTTAAAAGCTAAGGAAACATCTACAAATGAAAGTCTGACATTTCAAATTAAAATCTATTCTAATTCTAATGAAGAGAAGCTTGGATGGGAGAAATATCCTGTCTCAGCTGAAGGCTTTTAACTACAGTTTGTGGACTTCCTGATAGTAAAGAATTACAATAGTCCAGCCTTGAAGTAACAAATGCATGAACTAGTTTCTCAGCATCAACCCTGGACAGGATGTTTCTAATTTTTGCAATATTCCAGAAATGAAAGGAGGACATTCTAGAACTTCTATGATATGGGATTGAAATGACAGGTCCTGATCAAAAATAACACTAAGATTGTTTACTTTATTATCTGAAATCATTTCCCATCCAAATTAAGTGACTGACCAATCAGCTTTTTTTTTTCAAAGACAATTAAATTTCTTAATCCATGCCTCAATTCTGTATTTGATTTTTTATTTATTTCCATTGTTTAAATGGAGCTCACCTTTGTTGATGTTTTAAATATATATAATATCAATAAGACACAACTCCTATTAACAGTACAACACATAGAAAGGGTCAAACACACTCTCTCACTTAGAATTGCTTTCAGCAACTATCTGAATCAGTGTTAAGCGAGGCGTTCTTGACAGGAATCTATGAGCTCACTGTGAGAACTTTGAGGATCTTTGTGATACGGGCCCAGGGTTTTAAAAAGCAGGTATAGCTAGTAAAGACTGCATCTTCTACCTTTCTGTAAGCCCTATATATCGATGGGATCTTAAAAAAAAAATGTCCAGTCTACTTTAAATCCTCCAATAAACCTTTCGGAAATTTTCATCAAAACTTCTGGTCTAAAGTCACAAACCGTTTTGGAACAATTGAATATAGTGACAGGAACGAAAACAGCAACTTTCCAGCTGGTAGGAACATGCTGTGTTCGCAGATACTTATTATAAATATAGTGAAACCCTGAACTCATCTAGGCACCAGACTCTCTGGTTACAAAGCATGTACAGGCATTGGAAAAATTATTAGATTACCCTTTGATTTTCATTTTTTATTTATTTTTTTGTCTAAATGTATATTACCTAAAGAATACATTGCACTAAAAATGGAAAGCAAAGCATTTCAAAAAAAGAACATGACGGTGTATAAAGAGAATGACACAGTATACAGGCATTACAATGTGTTTGACTGTTCCCATGTACAGCTGCCAGTGCCAGCCTGGATGGAAAGGAGCCCTCTGTACGGAAACTGTGTCTGTGTGTGATCCTGAACATACCCCCCCTCCTCTTTGTGCCCATGGCTCCACCTGCATCCCTCTGCCAAATGGATATACCTGCCAGTGCCCCTTGGGAACTGCAGGAAGCCACTGCGAGACAGGTTGCAACACGGAACCAATCCATCCTTTTTTTTTTTTTCTCTTACAACATTATTTATAGGCATTGTATTTTTACCCTTTTTTACACTGCAACAAATAAGAAAACCCCATGTATTTCATTTATATTTTTAAGGCTAACTCAAGAAAAATTTGTGCATAGTGCATCATTTGTTTTTGAAATGTTTCACAAAGCATTAATTGCCATATACATTTTTATTCAAACCCCTTCACTCTAATACCCCGGAGTAAAATTCAGTGCAATCAATTTCCTCAGAAGTCATGTACTAAGATATGTTTCCATCTTTACCTGTCAGGGAAAAAAAAGACCTGGCTTTCAACCTAATTGTTAAGTCTTTACAATGTCAGCATCAATCAGAGAAAAAGCAAAAACGCTTCTATATCTGGAACAGCTGCAGAGATCAAATCACTTTTATTTATATGGAACCAGTTAACAACGCATGTGAAAAGGCACTTTACAAAGTGAATTTAATTAGATCATACTAACAGATCCAATGTTCAGATGGGAGAATCTGTCAACTCCACAGCTATTAGTCCTATGATCCACACATTTTCAATTTACAGTAATGTTGAGGAAATAGCAGACATGAGGAAAGACATTCTATAGTAGGTTAAAGCAACACTTAACCTTCAGCCTACTGCACATCACCCTGGACACACAACTCAAACATGGTGGTGACATCAGAGTGCTTTTCTGAAGGATACAGAAAGTAAGGCACATTATTATGCAATGCAAAAAAAAAAAAAAAAAAAGGACAATATTTTATATTGAATGGGTGCAACACTGGTAGGGACATGCCCCTAATGACTAAGTAGTTGAAATTAGATTCTATGAAGTAATAAATTAGGTAGATTAATTCACTGCAGGCCAGAATTGTATATCTTAATTTGCAAGACAAAGTTTTAAAATTGTGTTTCTTCTTCTTTTACTTCATAATTTAGCAGTATGTTGTATTTGCTTATCTCATAATAGTCACATGAAAGTTTGTAGATGTAATGCTACATCATTTTAAAAGAATAAGGCATCTTTTTTAAGTCTCGGTATCTCCTTTTTAAGTAATAAAATAAAATATCCTTTGTGTTTTGATTTTTTATTATTTCATTTAACATCTGCATTGTCTTTTCCATTTAGCTGTGACCATCACTGATCCTTTCTTCAGTGCTAACCAGTCTTCATGGATGTCATTCCCTCCTATGAGTATTAGGCACAGGATTGTTGTAGAGCTGCAGTTCCTACCTTTGTCACCTGATGGCATCATTGTCTACACTGCACAGCATCTTGGTGCTAAAGCAGGTGATCTACATCTTTGGTTGATATTAAAAATTATATGTGGTGTAGGAGCCAGAATCAGTACTGCTTCCTTTTATCTCTACACTAATTATAATAAAATACTTTTCAAACTATTATTCATGAGACTGTTTTATTTTTTTTCCCCCCACAGGAGATTTCTTCTGTATCTCCTTGACTGCTGGGTTTGTCCAGTTGAGATATAATCTTGGTGATGGCATACACATTCTCCAGTCAATGCAGAGAGTGGACCTACATGGCAGGATGTGGCATGTGGTAAAGGCTGGTCGGACTGGTCACCAGGGCTTCCTCAGCCTGGACAGTGAGGAGATCAGAGAGAACAGGACTAAAGGGATGACTACACTAGATGTTGCCACCGACATCTTTGTTGGAGGCGTGTCCACTTTGAGCTTCGTTTCCCCTGAAGCGACTGAACAGGAACCAATGAGCTTTACTGGTGGGTTGAGAGAACTTAAAATCAATGGCAAAGAACTGGAGCTAACAGAGACAGGAGCCCTTAGTGGGACAAACATCAGGGACTTGGATGGGACAGCCTGTGGGTACAAAGTGTGTCATAATGGAGGTCAATGCAGAGCTATAGGGGCTGACTCATTCTTATGTGTGTGTCCATCATTATGGAGTGGATCCCTGTGTAACCAGTCTGTAAGCTGTATAAACAACAGCTGCAGACATGGCTCGATATGCGTTCCATCTACTGCAACCTCCTACAGCTGCATATGTCCTTTCGGTTGGGTGGGGAGATACTGTGACACTAAAATGTCCACAGACACATTGAGGTTTGTAGGAAACTCATACATTAAACACATCGATCAAAGATTCAACACAAGAAACTTAAAGTACATACAGCTTTCTTTTACCTTCTATGCCAGCTCTAGTGATGGTTTAATTTTGTGGATGGGGACGGCCGAGCAGGAAGACGATGACTACCTTGCAGTTGGGCTGGAGGAAGGCAATCTAAAGATTGCAGTTAATCTTGGAGAAAGACTTGCTCTCCCAATTACGTTAAAAAATCTCACTCTCTGCTGCAGGAAATGGCATAATGTGTCTATAAATCTCAACCGAACGGTTATTCAGGTTTTCCTTAACAGGGAGGAAATCTTGTTTAAAGATTTGGACCCATTTGAGCGATACATAGCCTTAAACTCTGGGGGCGTGACTTTCTTTGGTGGCTTTGAATTAAACAGAAATGTATCAGTTGTCACCTCCGGGATATTTTCAGGGGGCTTTGAAGGAAGTATCAGAGATGTGATTTTGTTTGGAGATGAGAACCCGATGGTTTTACTTAAAAACAGTGAAGGTTTCAATATTTTTGAAGGCACTGAATGATAGTAAAACCATAATTTCTGAACTCCTAAAAATAGAAAAAAAAATCAACTGTTTGTTTGAAGTGCTGTAGTTCTAGTTTTTATTGAGTTTGCAATATTTATTGAAGATTTGACATCGTTTTGTAGAATATTGTTTAGACTGAGCTCAAAACACTAATAAAATACATTTTGAAAAAGTAGTCTACCTGAAATAATTGCTCTTTGTGTAAACATGTATTTATTGTACATACTATTGGCTATTATGTAGATTGAAATATTATAGTTACAAATAAATGATTTCATATTTCAGTAAATGGATGCAGCTGTAGTGCATCACAGATTCAAGGTAAGGCTCCTGTCTATTAAGAGGTTAGAAAACATCTAAATTTGATCAGCTGATTTTACAGGCATTCTTTGCTCATATTTAATCTTATAAATGGCCTGGTGGGCAGCTTATCCAGATTTACGTTTTTTATTTTAATGAATAATTACAGTTGTTAACCGCGGTGGTTCTCGTCGGCTCTTACAGGTGTTAACTATAATCAACAATTAATTTCTTTCTGCCTAAAGCAACTTGAAATAATTTTGAGAACTTTGTCGGTATAGATATCACTGCTAGCACAGTGTAATACCGCCCGACGACACGGACGTCCTTGTTAATATAATCAGTCCACCCATAAGGCTTTTGACATTCATAATAGGCCTACCTCCTTTTTTTATTTGTCATGACACTAGTATGGCAACCAAACATACTTATCTGACTCTCCAACTCACTCATCAAAACATCTTTAGTCTTTGTTAAACTTTTTTTGTTGGGTTTTTGCTCACTTCCCCTTAGTTTCCATTGGCAACCATTAAATAACAGGGATCAGCCGTCTGATTTAAATACACATCATTCATGCAGTGCTTTGCATGGATCCTTTATGGTTGAATGTGGTCAATAAAGGTCGCAGCCTTGAATGCAAACTTGTGCACACAGGTGCAATCTATCAAGGAAATGTGGTTGCTTTTATGCGTGCACATGGTTCAATTAATCTGAAATATATTTTTGCATGAACCATATTTGGGAACAACGTAATAGAACATCATCTTTGACAAATGAGACCCCAGGGTTAGGGGTCTTCTGCTCTTTTTGGGAAAGATGGTGTCCATCCAGAAATGGATTTCTCTGAATATCTTGGTTTTAATGGTTTGAGCTATTGTCTACCTTTAATCTTAAACCAGCCTGCTTTTATTCCCCTTTAATTCTTTCTATACAATTGCCAAATAACCAGATTTTTTTTTTTTTATCATAGCATCCTCTGTAAGATTTAAAGTACAAATCTAAATAGATCAAGCCATTTAGCAACTAACAACTTCAACAGACTCGTTTAAGTCTGATACCTAGTTTGAACTTCAAAAGGTTCTGGCACATATTGATACTAATTATATTAAATCAGAGCATTTCTAGCCAGCAGTTATAATGCAACAAAGCCTACCAAAGGGACAGGACAGAGGATATAACCTGTATAAATTTGTGTTGGAGGGAAGGATGATACAACTCAGAATGGACTGTTTGGGTTACATCCTTCTAGTTTCGTCTTGGTTTATTAAGTGTAAATCAGCACTGCCCCTCCCTCACCTGCTGCTGCTTTTCCCTTGATCACAGCAAATATGAATTCAGTTTATAGGACAGATTTCCAGGCATGAAAGCAGGCGGGTATGGTGTGCAAACTAAAGGAGGACAACCTATAACTCTTTTTAAGGCCACGCTATTTTAATTTAAAAAATAAATAAATCACACCATGCTTTTCATTTTGGTTTTAAACTTCTATAGATAAATTTTTACATATTATGCTATAAAAGTCTCATACTAGCACATGCCTATTTAAAATCAAAGGTTTTCAGGTCTGCCAACTTTGGCTGCTTTAAAATAAGACCTTAAGTAACTATTCCCAATAGAAAAGGATTAGTTTTATTATGAACTGTACATAAACACACGGTGCAAAGGCACACATCTCTAATGTATCATACAAGCCCAAATGTACATACTTTTCCAACTGAAAAAAAAAAACAATTATAAAATATTGAAGCAGTTTAAAAGAAATTAAAATAGAAAGAAAAGCACAAAGCTGCTGTTTAGATCTTAATTAAATATTGTGTTAAACATTTAAGCTAAAATGTGAAGCTCTTTAGTTCATCAATGCATCCACACTGTTGCATGAGACCGGGAAACTAATAGTACAGGAGTAACAAACAAGATAAAGACACAATCATTCGGTATGAACGTTTCCAGTATTCAGTCTTTTGTTGGTCTAAGTTTAAAAAAAACAAATTGTTGCGATCTCATTTGGCTGTACCTTCAATAACATAAAATGGAACTTCACTCTTGTATAAAATGAAAAAAAAAAAACTCTATAATTAGCCAGTGTAGAAAAGCGGCATGTACCAGCCATGTGATCAACAAGTCCTGAAGAGCTGAAAGAATTTAAAAAACAGAGCAATATTATGACGAGTAGCTGTCTTTTGAACTTCTACGTCCATTCTCATAATCAGAGTCCCGTCTGTGCCTGTGTCTGTCCTTGTGATGGCTGCTGTAATCATTGCTGTGGTGCTTCTCTTTCCTCCTCTCCCCGTGGCGGTCGTCCAAGTGTCCGTGGGGCCTGCTCCTCTCCCTGTACTTGTCGTCGTCGCTGTGCCCGTGCCTTTTCTCCCTCTCGTGGTGTCGGCTCTTTTTCTCATGGTAAGAGTCCTTGTGGGTGCTGTGCCTCCCATGGCGATCTCTGTCGTCTGTGTTTCGCGGCCTCTCCCACGGGTCGGTGTAGCGTTCGTTCAGAAGTTTCTGGTCTCTGGCTACGGATAACGCGTGACTGCTTGACTCGGCGAGGCTGTGAGGATGCTGATGGGCCTCTGAGGTGCTGTCCTCAGATCTCTGTGTGCTAGCATTCTGGACGTCTGTGTTCAAGCTGGACGTAGTGTTAGAAGTTGTGGCATCCATGTTGTTACAGCTCCCAGCTATCTGTTCAGAGGATTCTGTGCTTGAAACATCTTGAGGTCCTTGGACATCAGGAGGATTTGTAGTTTGAGTTACTGCTTCACCAGGAGGACCTGAGCCAGGATCATCTTTTTTCTTTGGAAATAATTTACTATTGGTTTCCTCCAGCTTGTGCCTGGCCTGTGGGAGCTGTAAATAACCTTGATGAAATGGTAACAGTGGATCCTTTTTAATACTGCTTGACACTGGAACTGGTTTAGGGTCAGAAACATCAGGAAGGCTGGCTTTATCCTTTTGTAGCACCATTGTTTTATCTTCACTCTCGGAGGAATATGCTGAAGATTTTTTCAGTATTCCACTTAAAGGAGCTTTTGAGAAAAATGCGTTATCTGCAGCAGCCTGGGATTCTGCCTGCTGCCGAGAATTCCCTTCACTTGTTTCCTTTTCAGATTCAGACAATGGACCAGAGCTGCTTTTGTTTGCTGAGGCAGAACCGTCGGTCTCAGTGCCACTCGGATGTGCCGGCATGTTCGCCAGGAATGCTTCAGTCGATACATCTGGGGGTTTATCTTTCAGTGTGATTGATGCATGATGGACCACAACAGGAGGATCTTTTCCCAGTGAGCTGTTAGAAGCAGATGCTTCAGAAGGACCCGGTACCTCAGGTTCAGCTTTAACAGATTTCGTTTCTTTCTTCCTGATGAGAAAGCGAGAAGCAGCGGCAGCTGTCGGACCCTTTGAGTCACCAGTTGATGCATCTGTTTTGGGAGCAGGAACGGTCTTCGGGGTGTCTTGTCCTGTTGTCACAGGTTTATCACCGACATCTGGCAGAGGAGGTAATTCCCCACCCCATCCTAATAACACACCTGGAAGAAAGCGAAGTGGCTTTTGTGACTCCTGGTTGCTCGGCTCCTCTGTTTCAGCGGGTTCTTCAGAGGAACCAGCAAGAGGCTCTTCTTCATTCGTATCGAGGGGTTTTTCTATCTCTTTCTTAAGGGGAGCAGTCAAAGAAGACAGGAACAATTTTTCCTCCTCCTCAGTGGTTCTTTTCACTTTCATGGGAACAGTGATGGGCTTAACTTCTGGGACAGTATTCACAGATTCATTCACATCCACAGTAAGAAAATCTCTCTTGGGTCTCTGGCGGATGATGAGTCCAAGGAGGAGGTTGGGGCGGTTGCTTTCTAAACCTGTCAAGTAAATTATTTAGGTTAAGAAATTTGACTTAATTAACTGGAAAAAAATATATATATAAAGGAAAAATAAGGTTCAGCATCTTGCTACCTGGCCCATCGAAGGGAACAAGCTGATGAGGGACTTTCTCTGTTGCGCCAAGGGGAATGAGATACATATCCTTCACTTGACGCAGATTATTGGACACAACCCCAAAACGCCTACGGCTGCTGAAGTAGGCATAAAGAAGAGTATAGGAGATCTCATCTTCTTCTGTGTCGGGGGAAAAGCGAACCAGGCAAACCTCCTTTAATCAAACAAAAAGCTTGTGTCAGTAAAAGCTACATTTCACATTGCAGAGGTTTAATAAAGAAAACATGATTAAGTCAGCCATCCAATGTAAGCAAGCCCATATTTAAAAGAGGTTCAAAATAATCTTAGCTTCTTAAACATAAAAAAAAAAAACAGCAGCAGAAAATTGCAACTATTCCTGTATCTAATAGACCAAAGTCATATTGCCATGACAAACCCAACAATAAGCACTAAATAATTTGAGTTTTAAATGAGGGGTGCAGCTAGAAATCTGATTCACTCCAAAATCAAAGAATGCAGTACATTAGTGTACCGGCTCACACTAACAGCATGGTTTGGTGGAGACACATATTCTGATAGAAGAAGGCTGAATGATGGTCATTTTTAACATCAAAGAAGTGTTTAAATTAATTTTGAAGAAGCATGGATAGAAGAAGGTATTTAAAAGAGCATTTCTCTGCCTAAAACACAGCAAGGTAAGGCTTTATTCAGGTTGCAGAGAACAGCAAGGAACTTTAAAATGTCTAATTTTATCCTTAAAAAGAACAAAGATCCTGTTTCCTAGCGACTACTCTAACAAACTAGTGCGACTGTTCATTCCAGGTGAACAAGCAAAAATATTTTTCTAATGCTGTCCTTAAATTTTCTTAAATCAAAAGTTTCAAACTAAAGTCTTAACCCTTTTAAACCCTTAAAACAATTCTTATACATTTTCTCTTTCACTTTTTTTTTTTTTACACATTTCCTATACTTAGAATTAGGAACTCAATTCAAGACATTCCTATATAGATTGAACTCTTTGTGGATAAAAAAAAAAAAAGAAAAAGTATGATTTCCTTTGGACGGAGGTGTTTCTTTTTTTTCCTTTTTAAATTCTAAAGATTAAAAAATCTTCAAAACTCACTTTGGTTCCAGTTGCCCGAATCTTCTCTAAATAGTCCCACACCGTCTGAGGACTTATCCTTCCACCAACCTGGATACTGTCTGGAAGGTCCTATTGAGAAAAAAAGAAAGTGCAGACCCACAAATAAATCAGATTTAAAAAAAAAAACAAGTAGAAGACAAATAGCTTTTTTTCTGGTAAATTATTTTTCTAATTATATATATTTTTTCCAAATAATGTAAGGAAGCTGTAGGTTTCTGGGTCATCTTGCTGCTGCTACTCATGTAACAGCCTCTCATGTGGCAGTAAAAAAAAGCTAAGCACTTCTGTTTTCTTGTATTCCAGTTCACCACTCCCCAAGTGTCATCAAGCTCAGTAAGTGCACATAACTGTGCACTTGAAGTCCAATTTCCAATTGCACCTGAAGGTGATGTTTATTTTCTACAAGACAAAACAGGTTTCTCTGTATCCACTCTACCTCAGATAAGTTGTCTAAAACGCCGGAGACAGGAAAAGCTTTTGTCACAAGTTTAGCCACCGAGTGCATATGAATGAATCCTCGCCACAGGGTCCTTAAGGTGGACAGGAAAGCAGCTTCTTCTTCTCTTCCAGCTGCATGATCTGACCTGTAGCAGAAAAGCAGATGGCGACAGTGAAGTAAAACATCTAAGTGTTTAATCAGAAAGGTCATATGTTTTAAAAATTGCTCCCCGCCTTGATTCAAAGCCTGATTTGGCATTTCTGAAGCTCTCCTCTAAAACGGTGAGATGAAGGTCATCGTCGACTGGATGAGGCGGCGTGCTCTTTCCCTCATCTGATTTAGTAGACTGCCTCCTCACCACTGTGGTCGCAACTTTGGCAACCTTGGTTTGGGCTTCTTCCACTGGGGGCGCCATTCGACCTTTTGCAAGAAGACACAGTATATGAAGGTGGAAGGAAGGAATTCTTATACAGAGTAAGATTCTTTGCAAGACAGAGCATATAGTCAGGAAAATCTTTTCTTATTTTCAGAGCTTACCGGTGCAGATTTTGCAATGTAGATCAAATAAGTGAGACTTGTGCTGGCTTGTAGTGTCTTTCTCGATCTTGATGTTCTCTTCTTTTCTTTCAGGGGTTTTGGGAGATTCTAGAACCTCTTCAAGCACTTTGGGAAAAGGCTCAAGCTAAAAAAAAAAAAAAAAAGCACAAAAATAACTAAATGTTAAATTTTAAGGAGTAAAAAAAAAAAGGAGGGAAAAAAAGCACTGAAATTTTGCTTTTACCTCAACAGGCTCTGGTGCTTTCATCGGCTCCTGGCTCTCAATTTCAATTTCACCTTTGTGGGTAATCTTAGTGATGGGTCGTCTCTCAACCTCTCTTTGCTCTTTTTCAATCATCTCAATAGTCTGAAAATTAATTTAAAAAAATTTAGTTTTTTTTCTAAAAAAAAAACAAATAGATTCGGATGCACTTCTGGGGAAAAAAAAGACAAACTTTATAACTCTCTAAACAGAGTAAACATCACCTCCTGAGAGCATTCAAAGGTTAACAAGAAAAGCATAATCAGTATGTGCAATAAGAAATAGGAAACGTTAAGCATCACATACATGTCTGTTCTCTCTTTGTCGCCAGGCAGCCAGCTCTTTTGAAGCCAGTTCCTCTGGACTCATGCGGATCAGGTTACCAGGAGAAATTTCCCCTTTGAGAACCCTTTTAAACAGAACCTGCCAGAGAAAACACAGAAAAGCAACTTCAAGAACATGAATGGTGAAATGGGAAGACTTTAGATTATGCTTAGCATAAATTGGTTCTTACGTTATTTTTTGTATCTTTCAGGTTAAACATCAAGCTTCTGTATTTGTTCTTGTATTTATGGTCAGTGTCTTTATAAAGGTGAAACAGCTCTTTCTCAGTCTTCTTGGCAACTTCAGAGGCTCGCTCCTCTGGGATGCTTAGATCCGAATCCTTCAGCCTAAAATGGACAAACTGCTGATTATATGGTTTTCTTTCACTAAAAGAAATTAGCAGTTATCTCACCAATGTATACTTATAAAAAAAGTAAGAATAAAAGAAAAAGGGATCACATTTTTTTCGAAACTTAAAGGAATTTATATTTACCTATATAAATTATGAAATACCATTTTATTAAACAGTTAAATCAAATGAAATAACAAAGAAAACAAAAAAACGTAACCTAAAATGGGGTAGACCAAGCATATACTAATATCTAACTTCTTAAATCTCTGTGGTTTTAATTTGAGCAAGCTATTTTGAAAATAAAAAAAAAACCTTCTGTTCCATGATCCTTACAGCCTGTTTGAAACCCCCCAGAGGAAAAATACTGACCTCTGCGTGAGGATTTCTTTCAGAGAATCACGGACACTTCGCCTGATGGCCTCCACTGACACGGGTTTCTTCGAGGTCAAAGACGGAGCCTTACTTTTAGTTTCGTGTTTGGACAGATTACCTAGGTGGTGAGAATGTTGATATAATCAATGCGGGGATTAAATTAAATGTTAACTCTAAGGTATACTATGATTTTAAAGGATTATCATGGAAAACATTTTCCCATTTAAAATGTTAATTATATAACAAAGTCATCCTGTAGATCATCTTACAGGGTCACTGAACCATGGAACATGTGACCCAGCTTTGGCCTCAAGCCTACATCATTTTAAAAGCAGAACAAGTCAGACAATTTTTTTACATTCACTGCTTTTCACCTGTTTTATGAGCTGCTTCTTTGACATCCGTGGAATGCCTCCTTTCTGCATCCTGCATAAAAATAAGTACACATATTAGATTAGATCCATTTATTATACAATTCATTAAGAGAACACATTTCATATTGTAGGAAAAGTCCCCAGTAACAAAGAAATGCTAAGAGTAGCTCTGGCTTGTGATGGTATGTGAGAAACCGAACATGTGAGTGGACTGTTTCCCACACACCTATGTGCACAACTGAAGCAAAAGCTTCTACAGTGGTAACACTGACTGTGATTAATAAAGGATGATTTAGCTGTGGAAACAAAATATAAATCTCTCTCGAAAGAGAAAGAAAAAACGTGAGCGTTTACTGTGGCCACCCATGTCCCTCTGGTTACCTTTCTAACTGGTCTGACGCCGCCTGAGGCTAGTGGCTGGGAGGATCCTGGACGGAGTTTTTGAGGCGGCTTGTGATCCTGCTCAACAGGAGCTTCTGGCTTGGGCTCTGCTAAAGGCTCAGGATCCACCTTCTTACTTTCCTCCTCACAGCATTTTAAGCACACATACATCTGGTCCTCCTCCTCCATCTCCCGCACTTTGGCAAGGTCGAGACCAACGCAGTCTCCATGGAACCAGTCGTCACAACGACCGCAGCCAACCATAAACCTAAACAAAGCAGCATTATTATAGAAAGGTGTTTAAAGATGAAGTGGATGGATCCAGAGAGAGGGGGGCAATACTTACATGTTATTGTGGTGTTTTTTACACAGCCCACAGCAGTTGTTTCCATCCCAAACAGTCTCACTATCAGCAAGTGGCTCCTCAACCGTTTCCTTCTTCACAGGGGGGGCGTTATCTGGAACAAACAGCTCTGGCTCCTCCAATGAAATGCTCCTAGAATTCCTACTTTTCTGTTTCTGGAGAATCTTTTCAGGCTTTTTAACTTTCTCCTCTGGAGTTTTTAGAGAGTTGCCTGGATTACTGTGAGCATGATGGTGATGATGCTCCTCCTTTGAGCTATGATGGGGATTGTTTTGCTTAGTAGGTCCCTGGTGATCTCCAGCACGATTAGAAGGTAACGGTATCTTCTTTGTGGCGGAGCCTGGTGTACCTGGTAATTTCGGCTTAGTTTTATCATCCCCTCCACTGTGTAGCTTTTGAACTTTAGCAGCATGCTCACTGTGCGTGTTTTCTGTGTGTCTTTTCAAAGGAGAAACCTCCTGTTTGTCCTTCACAGACTTCGTTTTGTGTAGGTCTTCTCTCGGACTACTTCTGGAAGGCTTTTCTTGGGTAACTTTATGCTCCTTATCTGCGTGGCTCATTTTAGATGAAGCCAACTCCCTGATCTTGTTCAGTGTTGAGCCTTGTTTAGGTTTAGGGGGTGTTTTGGCTGCAGTCAGGTGGTTTCCCTTACCATCAGTCTTTTCCTCTTCGGCTATGTCATTATCAATGCTCAGTGGATATTTCACACCATCTTTTCCTTTGTGGAATGCTCTTTTCTTTTTTACTGGACTTTTCTTCTCTTCCTGTCTTGCTTCATGCGGGGAGGTGGTTTCCATTAATGTTCCGTTTGAGGTTTGCACATCATTTGGGTTCACATATGGGCCTAAACTGAGATTTGCATCATCAGACAGGTTCTTTGCCGTTGCATCGATTTCTGACACGTTTTCTGGTGTAGCCGTTTCTTGTACTGGATTCTGCATGCAGACGGCATCATCTGGCAAAATGGCCATATCGATGTTGCCACCGTAGGTAAAGCTATCCTCAAAGCATGCTGGCTCACTTGTGTCAAGGCTTTGGGTGTAGGAGGGTCCTGGAAGCAGCTCAATTTTAAACCCACCAATTGTGACAGTAAGTCGTCTCAATACGACAGTGGGATTCAACCATAATCCACCATCAAGATCGCTAATGTTAATGCGCCCTCCCTCAGTCAACTCTTTTTTCTGCTGCGCACCTCCAACTCCTTTCTCTATGAGAAAAGACTTTGTTAGCCATTTGCTGTGCCTCCTTCCAGGTCGTCCTCTGATTAAGGTGTTCTTAGACATCCTAGGCTGGTGGTCACCTCTATGATCTAAAGTAAAAGAAAAACAGTGACAATAACATCACAATTTTTGCTTTTTAATCAAATGTCTAAATATTAAATAGCCTTTAAATAACTGATGACTAGGAAAACAAATATTTTAGGACATCTAGGGATGTCCTGATCCAATAGAGAGTTTCAATCCGATATCAATCAAAAAACTAATATTGGAAAAAACCAGCCAGCATTTAAAATCTCTGCTAAAAGGATGTTGTTAGAAACACTCATTTTTACTGAAATTAAAACAATATAACACAAACTTGTACATGATATTAGTGCTAAAGGGATACAGCATTTGTAAATCAACACGGTGATAAAATTGGAGATGCATCTATACGATAGATTGTGGCCTATCCTTGACTTTGTGCCATTAGGGAAAAATAGGGACTTGTTGATTTTAACCACTTCCATTGTCTGTTAAAAAACAAGCAATAAAAAAAAAATTTTTTCTTTACCTGCTATTTGAATACACTAACAATGCAAGTGTCTTTTAACTATTGAAAGTCAATCTCAAGTACTGCTTTTATTTTAAGTAAATGCTTGAAAGAACAAAACAATGTGAATAAAAATGTAACAAATAGAAAAATAAAAGTTGCTGATACTAGCAGGATAACAGCTGCTTAGCTAACAGTTATAATCAGATTTTCCAACAGGCGCCAAACATTTCTAAATGTCTATGCTTTATGTCTGATAGAAAACCCAACACTGAATGATCGCCCACTTACCGTAGTCTAAATTGTTGGGATGTTTTTTCTGCTTGCCAGGGATCTGTTTATCCTGTGAGGTCTCTGCAACATTCAGTTCACCGGAGAGGCCTGCAGGTTCTGAATCCCTATGTGGACCTACAAAAACAAAAATAAAAGAATTTAGTTGCTTGTTATGACCATGCAAAGATTAAGTAAACTACAACTCAAATGTGAGAAAGGCTTCAAAACTGCTCCAAATTGGTATGTTACTGTTTCTATGGTTCAAACTTAAGCCTTCTCCAGCTGTATTGGACAATAGGTAGCACTGCTGGGCAGCTGGCTGCACAAGAGCTAAAAATAAATCCCTTCTGAAAAATAAGGATCACCAATTGGTCTTATTAAAGAAACTCTTTACAACAAATAAAGTTGAATACGGTATGAGTGGGAGTTCTGTTAAGCAATAACTTTTGCAATTTCTAATGTGCAATCATGATTTAATACCCTGTGTAATAACCTGTTTTATATTTATTACCTAGTGCAAAAACATTATATAAATACCTATTTATATGAATATAATTTTAATGTGCTGTGCAATAACCCTTTATAGTAATCCTTGTGTATACCCCATGCACCTTTTCTCCATTTGGCACCTCCTTCTTCTTTTGGACTATTGAGCTGATGTAAGAAGTAAATTTCTCCACTGTGAGTTCAATAAAGTCTATCAATCCAACAGCTACCTGAGCAGACATCAAGCTTACAGGAACAAAATGGCAAAACCAAATAATACTCTGCAAGTTTACTGACAAATATTAATGAATTTAACAGTTGTTTATTCTAATTATATCTTTAGCTTGTGTAGCAAATTCAAAATAAATGTCACTTAGTGACAGCATTTACCTATATGTTTTATATCTGCACACACCGTAAGTATTGATTTTCTGATTTAAATTAAAGCCATTGAGTCATACAATGTAGCCGCTTATAATCCTCGGTCAACAGTACACACAGCTGGTTACTATGGCAATGTTTTCCAGCACATTTCAGTATTTGAACTTAGGTCAAACTGGGTTAAAGATCTACTAAGTAAAATCCTTTAAGGATTTTTTAGGGTTTCAAAGACCTGGTGAACATTTTAACTGTTTAGAGTCTGAACCACAAATCTATATGTAATCATTTTATCCAACTTTTAGACTTACCTGCTGAGCCAGCAATGTGAAAAGTGGGATCTTCATTTTCCAGCAGATTGAATTGAGTGCTTGCACATCCAAACATGGGGTCTTTGTCACTGAGCATGTTCTTCAGAGAGTCTTCGAGTCTGGATCCTGTGCCTAACTCATTACTTGCATCACATTCCAGATTCTGACTCAACGTTAGGGACTCATCCAACTGGTCACTGGGTATTAAATGGTTAAAGGTGTCCACAATATCCATGAATGCTGCTGCCTACCTGGATCAAAACAACAAACACAAAGTATGAAAAGGTGGCCCGTATTATTAGTATCTTGTTTTAAGCCAAAACAGGGTTCCTACAGCATAAGGTAAGTTCAACTCAAGACTTTTCAATGCCACTTAAAATAAAAATTTAAGACCAACTTGACAAAAAACAATAAAAACCTGGTAGCGACAAATTTACCCCAAATGTTTATTTTAACATAAACCATTACTTTCTGGCCAAGTAGATATGTTTCACATTTTTTTTAAAACTTTCCATATGGGAAGAAAGCTAAAGAAAAACAGATAACATATATTTTTAACAACTAATGAACTGAATTCACCAACTTTGTTTTGTTCCCCTGCATTCATTAGTGGCGTACCACCAAGCATTTTCCTGATATTCAGTTCTACTAGCGCTGTTGGTGATGTGAAAGATGCTGTGGAGGAGTTGCAGAGTAAGGTTGGAACAGAACAGAGAATCACCTGCTGCTTCTCTTTAACTTGATTTTGACGCTTTGAGTTTCGTGATTTGAACATGTGTCTCCACTGCCTTGATTCCCATCGTGCTTCCTCTACATTCCCTGGTAGTGGTTTTAGCCATGCAGAAAACTCTTGGATGGATGGCGTTTTTTTCGTTGAATTTAAAAATTCCCCATGTTGTCCAGATAAAAAGTTACTGGCACATCATCCCAAGATCCGGCCACAACATCTTTTGTAATGGTTCCACTATCAGGACGAAACCAATAATGGTTACAGCGATCAGCTTGGTAAATGTACGAAAAATATTGTAAATTATTTTATTGTTCAATATGGATTACAAAACTAAAATCCTATTTATGTTGTGGAAACCATTTTAAAACCTTTGAAAGACTGATTTAAGACATTTTAATACCAATTAAGGCCTTGATTTTATATGTATGGTTTTGAAAAATTTGAAGAATTTTAATGCCTTTTAAGACTTTTTAAGGATCTGCGGGAACCCTGCATAACGATCCATCATGACGTTTTGAATTGAGAAAAGTTTCTACAAATCACATTACTTTTTTTTTCCCTAAATAAATTCAACAAGTCAATAACCCCACACTTATAATGAATAAGAAGGTACAAATGTCAAAGATTAATTAACAAGATATTACTTTTAAAAAAAATACTGTAATTAATGCATGGAAACTTTTTTTAAATGCTACTATTTTTCTAATCAACAAAAATAGACACGATTTTAAGTAAAGTCTATTGCATTGCTTTAACAAATAAAGTTGCTCAATGTCAGAAAATGTTTGCTGACAACCCTCCTGTGACCATATACGAAAAAATAAAAAAACTACTACAACTAGGCCATGCAAACTTTAATATTCGCTACCGGGACTTGCTATTCATTAGATTACATGTGGCCAATCAACAGGGACAAAGATTGTAAACAACCTCCGTTTGATCGCTGTTAGTTACCGTTAAGTGTGTTGAATGGGAGTGGATGACGTGTATCCAATATTTTCAACAAATCCCAAAACAGGCCAAATTTAAACACTTAAAAAACCACATAACTATCCAGAAATCTGTCACATGGCTTTATTTTCCATCTAAGTTAGGCTAAACCTCACCTGTTTCACTTGCAATCAAAACAACGCCTTACTGAATCAGTTAAAACGTCTTAGCTTAGCATGCTAACTGCAGGACAACAATCCGCTTTAAAACGCCATGATGGATTTTAGCATGCCTCACTTTGGTGTAAAAATATAATGCACTGTAACTCGCTATTTCAAACATTTACAGAGTTAAAGATCGCACTCGGATTCAAAGCATGCATCGTTTATGTGGATTTCTTTTTTTGTTTAACTTTAAGATGAATGTCTGACATGGCGACAGCTAGTTAGCATTAGCACGGGCCTTTGCTATCAAGTTTGTTTGTAGCAAAAATGTTGATACGATGCCTTTAGAGGTGCGTGTTTTATAGAGCTGCGCTTGGGTTGTTATTGTGAATAGTTTGTATGTATGTGGCAGACTCTCACCTCTACCGTGCTGCGATAACGTTATCCACTCGTGTAAGGTTACATTCTAGCACAGCTGCACCCAGCAACTTCCTGAGCCGTCATTCGTCCCGCTGCTGAACGGCTCCGACCACGAGGGTCACGTGGTTTCTGTTTACGGACAGCGACGCGGCCCATTCTCGACATGACAGACATCTACAGGCTTATTTCTTCTGCATTAAAAGTTGGATTTAATGAAACAGTAAATCTCAGTGTGACAGACATAAAAGACAAAACTTAAAAAAACAATTGAAAGGAAAAATAAGTAATACCTTAAATAAACTTCTTAAATAAACAGCTTAAAACTAATGCAAAGGAAAGGTATTATTAACCAGATTACAAGGTTACATTTGACACAATGAAAAAAAAAACAAAGCAAGACATTGGCATTTATTTTACCTTTTTCATTATAATTTTATATATATATATATATATATATATATATATATATATATATATATATATATATATATATATATATATATATATATATACATAAAGCAATTTTGCTCTTGTTACTAACGTTATAAATGTTGTTTTTAACGCTTCAGTTACATTTAAGACCCCTTTTCTCATTCCAGTCATCGTGGGTATAGAGGACGATCTTTTATTTCCGGGTGGATCATCTAAATAACTAGTCCTCCTAATTGTCAATCATTCTGGTGATATTTTAACGTAACGTCCTATGCTTGTCCCTTCAGATACATATGTATGGTGAGCTACGATTTCAGCCAATCATTAAAGCTCACCTTTCTGCGGTTTTAAAAATTCACAAAAATCCGCCACAATACATTTAACCTGACATAAGCCAGATTGATATGTGTACTTCAGTTTGAATTTTGCACAGTTTATTTGGGATTACATGTAAGTTTGGGCATTCACAGAACTCGCGACAATTCATCTTGCTTGTAAGGTAACACGAGGCTGTCCTTTTTTGTGTTTTTCTTTCAAATAATCTAGGTCTTCTTGGGCTCTTTCAAGTCAATTACATTTATTTAGGCTATATAGTGCCAATTCACGAAAAAGACACTTTACAGAGATCCTTCAATAAGTCCATACAGTCAAATGAGATCTATCTAAGGAATATCAGCTGATTGTATCAAGCAATTGACAGGAGACCTTTCCTGGATGAGCATGAACAGCTGATATGCATTTGTGTTGTGTTGTGGATTCTTCAGCAACCCCTCACAATGAGCATGCATGCAGCAATTGTGGAGACAATTAAAAAATTCCAGTCCACAAGGAGAAACACCCTTTAGGAACATATATATTCCATGTAGGTCCAGTAGCAAAAGGTCTAGCAGCTTGACAGCAATTGACTTCCCACATGAGCCACTGTTGTTCATTAGGTTTGAACTCATTAGGTGACATTCAGGGAACCAGTTTTGTGTATGTTCTTTGTTTCACCATTGGTTAGGGGACACCGCTATAAGTCAAACGTAGTCACAGAATCGGCAATGCTTTTACTTCAGATGCCCTTCCTGTCACCATCCCCGTATCACATGAAGATTTACCCTAGTCTTTGCAGTACTGCCTCAAACCTTTTTTTTTCTGTTATAACAAAATTAGTTTTAACTTAGAAGATTTATTCCACAGTTGGCATATTCTCAATACTAACCTGCCCCCTTATGTTCATCTACACTTATAGTCATTGCAAAAAAAGAGTAAGAGTCTGTTAAGTAAACATTACTATCAAATTTATTGTTTTAAGCATTTAAAAATTTTACACTTCATCAATTTCTGAAGTTCCAAAGTTAGAGTTCAACCTGTGAAACAGAGTATATGGAGATGTTATCAATACAATGTCTAAAAAAACTCTTATTCTAAAAAGACTGTTTATCTTCCACAGATCCACTTCTAAAAAAAAACAATTTCTTATATAAAAAAAGAAGTTAAAACATTGCAAATACCATAGAAGTGCTTGTTGTCTCGGCTAATCATAACATTTCCTTCATATTTCTTACATAGAAGCAAAAACAAACTGGAAATATTGCAAAATTAAAGAGCCTCCCTCCATGTTTTGGATTCTTGTAGAAGACCACTTTCGACTAGCAGATTGAATAGTCATGTAGGTCCTTGTGAAGGCTGGTCGACATTTACCCCTCACATCAGAGAACCAACAATATCGCTGATAAGGTGGGTGTCATATGGATCCAACCGTCTTAAGTTACAGAGGTGAGTTTTTGAGAAGGGCAGCTCACAAGGATTATGCCAAATGCTATACATTGACCATAAAAATAATTTGATAAATCTCATATTCAACAAATACTTTGGTCAAAACTTATTCAATGTTGCTTTATTGATTACTATTGTAAAATACTTTTTTTATTTTACACACCTTAGTTGGAACAAAAAATCATCTCCCAAAAAACACCAATAAAAAATAGAAAACTGTTTTAGAGGTGCATTTCATTTTCTAATAAAAAAAAATACATATAATAAAAACAAAATCTTCTACAGGGACAGTTTCTCTTTGAGCTTCTCCTTTGGGTCTATTCCAAACCACAGCACATCATCTTCAGCAGCAGCCCAGGCCATCCGCTTGGTGGTGAATGCAGCAGCCCACTGCCCTGATGGAGAAACTACAATGGCACCACCTGCTCCTTGGACCCGATCACCCATGTGCTGCAGGGACAACTGTGAGGCATCTTCTACTGACTTCCCTGTGACGGAGCAAAAGAAATGAAAGAGCAATCATGTCTATTTGTTTCCAGTAACTTAAATAACATGTTAATGTAATCTGTTCTTGGTTCTCTT
>NW_015150557.1:628051-632541 GCF_000732505.1 Cyprinodon variegatus
TACTGTAATCTGTACTTGGTTCTCTTCTCGTGTTTTTGCTAATTTAGTCTGCTCTATGTCATCATTCTATGGTTATCTTCATTTGAGAGGAACTACTTAACACCAGACAGCAATCTCTAGTTATTTTTCTATAGTTTTTATTCCCCCAACTTCACTGAGATCTTGGTTGATGGCCCAACAAACCTTTATTGGAATTACCAGCAACTTAAATACAGTAAACAGACAGAATTGTTCTTAGGCTGTGACAGCAGAGACTCCAAACTCCCTTGCCTTCAATCTATCTGACAGGTGTCTGTTCACTAGAAAACAAAATGAAAAGATTGCGAATTCTCATCTATAAAAACTCATACTTCTGTAGATCTGATACCCTGTTTCACCAATACCTGGCTCAATGAGCATACCTCAGAATGAGAACAACGACTATGGTGAGTCAAAGAAATTGTCAGTTTTATTAAAACCTTTAATGTCAAACATAATCACAGACTAGTCTGTTGTCACTCTCAAATCCCTCTAGATCGGTTCCTCAATTCCAGCTTCTATTTCAATGTAACCTTCCACATAAAGTTGTGCAATTACTTTCAAGCACCCTTGCTGGACCCCTTGCAATGTACTTACAGGAAAACAAATCTGTTAGTGAATGATGCAATCATTTTTGGGCAAAGTTTCATGCTGTTGAATACCACCTTGAATACTCAGGGATGTACGCCAGAATCCTGTAGGTAAAGCTCAGCTTGGGCTTCAACACCATAAGCCAAGCCTTTACCAGAAGCTCACACATCAGGCAAAAATGACAGCTACAACAAAATCTGTTACTTTCCTCAGGATGCCTCTTTGATGAATGCTGAACAGAATGCCTAGATAGGCAGTAATTCAACCATGTTTCTTCCTTCAAAAACATTGTATGTATACAGATAAAACAAAAAAACATGTTATATATTAACATTTTAAACATCTTAATTGAAAAGCAAAGTAGAATGAAAGTCAAATAATTTATTTGTGTGCAGAAACGGCAAATAAAGCTGATTCTGATTAAGATGAACTGAAAAAAAATTCCTTTACCTACAAAAAAGTATACATATTTTTTTTTACTTCAATGTTGAACAATACTGTGATGAGATCATCTTGAATCATATGGAAAGGTGCCTTTGAATAGCAGCACTGAGTATTATTTTACCTTGTTCAACATGTGAAAGGATGAGTCTGGCCAGCGTCACTTTAAGAATCGATTCTCCATGACCAGTACATGATACAGCACCACTGATGTTGTCTGCATATCCTCCACAGCCTTATTACCAAAATAAAAAATAAAGAAAAAGTTTGCAAAAATAAATAAATAAATAAACAATAAAAATGGAAACTGTAAATATAGCAGAATTTAAACTGTGAAATTTAAATAAAACTTTTAAAATTATTTAATATTTATTGATGCTACTGTACTGCATTATAAGTTTGGTGACGAAAACAAATTCATAGAAATAAAATAAAATAATAAAATGCATATTTTTGTGATTATATGAAAGCAAATGTGTCCAAATTTTCGAATTTAAATGAATTAATGGAAATATTTGATTCTTTGCATTAAAAAAATCAGCAATTTGTCTTATTAAAGTAATAAAAGAAATCATCCAAACTGCATTTTAATTTTCTCCTCTTCCATTTTTAAATGAATTACTTTTAAAAAAANATAAAAAATAAAGAAAAAGTTTGCAAAAATAAATAAATAAATAAACAATAAAAATGGAAACTGTAAATATAGCAGAATTTAAACTGTGAAATTTAAATAAAACTTTTAAAATTATTTAATATTTATTGATGCTACTGTACTGCATTATAAGTTTGGTGACGAAAACAAATTCATAGAAATAAAATAAAATAATAAAATGCATATTTTTGTGATTATATGAAAGCAAATGTGTCCAAATTTTCGAATTTAAATGAATTAATGGAAATATTTGATTCTTTGCATTAAAAAAATCAGCAATTTGTCTTATTAAAGTAATAAAAGAAATCATCCAAACTGCATTTTAATTTTCTCCTCTTCCATTTTTAAATGAATTACTTTTAAAAAAAATCAGCAAAAAAAAAATACCTAAATGTATTTTTAAATGTAAAATTTTAGAAAATCAAACTGTATTAACAAAAATGCCTTTTAAAGTTAGAGTTGTATAATTTAACTCATGAATAAAATTACTCATAGATCATCCAAACTGCATTTTCACTAAGACTGCTTATTTTGATTCCTGAATTATATGATAAATAGATTAGTATTTAAACTTGAATTTCAAAAAATGTTGCAGTAAGTTAAATTGAATAGGTGCAATTTAAAATATGGCACTAACTGAAGTCTAGATTATCACAATTTCATTTATTAGTCAAAACCATACATCTTTGACTTTGAAATGAAAACAATTTCAGGTATTAAATTTTAATTGTGAAAACTGGACATTTGAAACATTTTTTTAAATGAAAAAAAAAAAAAATCTTATTTACATATTAAAAATTACATGTAAAACATTACTTTGTCTCATTTAACTGATTTACAAATTGAGGAGTCTTGGAGAAGGAAATGAAAATGCAGTTTGGATGATCAATTTCTAATTTCATTTATAGATAAAAATGCAGCGTGATGGAAAAGGATTTCTATTTATCTATTTTAAAAAGAAAATTGGGACATATTTGCTTTAACAGATTACATTCCTTTGGACTGTTAATAACATACCAATGACAGGAGAATCTCCAACTCTGCCAAGCATTTTATTTCTGATCCCTCCAGTGGATGTTGCACATGCAACGTTCCCTGCAGAGTCCAGAGCTACAGCCCCAACAGTATCGTGGGCCCTTGAATAAAAAAACAGTTTATTTCAACTTAAAAATGAAATTCTTACTCTTTACACAGAGACACGTTTTTAAATTGGTCCAAATTATCTACAACATGTCAATCCTCATTACAACATTATTGTGGTCAATACCACCTTTGCAAATAATTGCCTTTAGCTGACAGGACAACCCATTAAGAGTTGTAATTATACGACTGTTGGAAAAAAAAAAAATTGCATTTAAGATAAAAAAAAGAAAAACAATTTCGTCTCTCAATTTGCTCTATTCGAGCTGCTCAGTGGGGCAGTGGGCGGCACAACTGCCTTGCAGCAGAAAGGTTCTGACTTCAATTCCCGGGCTGGGAACTTTCTGCATTGAGTTTGCATGTTCTCCCTAAGCATGCATGAGTTCTCTCTGGGTACTCTGGCTTCCTCCCACAGTCCAAAAACATGACTCTTAGGTTAATAGACTTCTCTAAATTGTCCTTAGGTGTTTGCATGAATGGTTGTTTGTCTCTGTGTTGCTCTGTCCAGGGTGTACCCCTCCTCTCGCCCGTAGACAGCTGGAGATAGGCACCAGCACCCCTTGCAACCACTCTTGGGATAAGCGTGACGGAAAATGAATGGATGGATAGAATATGCTCTATCCAGAATTCCTCAAGTGGAAAAGATTTAGTTTCACCTGGGTTTAATTTAATAAAAAAATCTTTGGCCATCTGATTATTAATGAATTTATCGAAAAAAGAACCGACAGATGATTCAATCTGCTAATTAATCGTTAGTTGCAGCCCTAAAAATTACACATGCCTAGTTGGGCTGAAAGTCTTCTATAGTCTAACTTATCTGTAAAACTGTATGAAATAATAGATATGCTTCTGTACAATTAAGTATCAAAATGACTGACGAAATGACGAAAAACCTATATGATAAATTACAAAGATCATCTACCATGTTAGACTGAACAACAATAGTTTAGAAAAGAGCATACCACTGTGTGTTGAATTCTTCATTTACTCCTGCGATGTATTTCTTGTGTTTTTCCCATTCCTTCCTCTCATATTCAGTCACCAGTTTATCTGTAGGAACCATGGTGATCCCAATGCTCTCTGCAAACTTGTTTGCACCTCTGCCCGTCAGCATTACATGGGACGTCTGGAAATTTCCACAACAGCAAATAGGTAGAAGATATGTTAAATTTATTTAAAAGAAAAACGATGATTATAAGGAATGGCCTCCATGATTTTGGATTCTGAGCAGTGTTTAAAAGAACTTTGTTGGATGTCTGGGAGTGAGATGGATCTGGTGGCAGAGGTGGCAGCTAGACAAACCAGTTGAACTCACTTTCAGGGACAAAAGTTAACTGAAAATGTCTGAAATGAGATCATGTTGAGCAGATTTCTGATTTATACCTTTAAGAAACTTTTATTACGCATCTAAATCTCTAAAGAAACCTCTCTCTATGAGGAACTACAGAGCACCTGCTCAAAGGTACATAGGCCTTCTGGCCAATGAATGAGTTGAAATGCTTAACTAATGTTAAGGATTTCTGGGTTACACTTCTGGAACCATTACCACATAATCTATGATAAGTGGCAGGCTTTTATTCACTCATTACATCCTAAAATGGGATGAACAGATGATGCTATTGTATTTTTCATTTTAATGAACAAAGAT
>NW_015150557.1:635006-645815 GCF_000732505.1 Cyprinodon variegatus
TACTATTTAACTGAACACTGTGTACACACTAGATTCAATTCAGTTTATTTATATAGCGCCAATTCACAACACATCATCTCAAGGCAATATACAGTTCACCAGATCATACAGTCAGATTGATTCAAAGTTTTCATTCTAAGGAAAACCAGTTGATTGCATCGACTCATTGACTCGAATACAATCCCTCACACTAAGCATACTTGTAGCGACAGTGGAGAGGAAAATCTCCCTTTTAAAAGGAAGAAACCTCCAGCAGAACCAGGCTTAGTGTGAGCGACCATCTGCCGAGGCCGTCTGCAGTGATGGGGTAACGGCGTTGAAAGTAACGATGTTACTAACGCTGTTACCTTTTTTAGTAATGAGTAATCTAACTAATTACTTTGACTGTACCTATAACGCAGTTACCATTGCCGACATCCCGTTACTGCACATTACTCAGGTTGCACAATTAACCTTTTTGTCATGACAGGAGGATGAGATTGGCTGATGTATAGTGAGATTCCATCTCAGTTGGGTAGGTGGGTGTTTCCGCTGGTGGGTGTTAATGTACAGCACACACAGAGAGATGGAGAGTGAGGAGGACTCCAGTGGCAAAAAAACGTTTACCAGATGGAAATACCAGCCTTACGTGGAGCTATGTTTTCCCATCAGATCCGGTTTCCCCTGCATCTAAGAACAGCGCAGGCAGCACGATTCACAGCGCAAGCAACAGGAAACGCGCATGCTCGCTAATGCCCGTGCCACAGGGGAACTACGGAGAGCGTAGTTACACTATATGTGTATATATTTTATCTCTTTTATTCATATTTTTTATCTTTATTATATTGTATAGTTGGATGTGTGTATATAACATGTAAAACTGTAACTGGAGCGTGTAACAAAAGTAATTTCCCTCTGGGATTATTAAAGTATTTCTGATTCTGTGAACGATCAAATGTATGTGGAGAAAGGGAGAAATTGGGATAGATGGATGGAAGGATAGATAGATGTTGCAGTATCTATAACAACCCAAACACACAGGATTTCAGAATTAGACATCCCCAGTTATTAATTTCATACACTCACCAGATCTGAACGCCCTGTTAAAAAAACTTCACACCCATGAGTAGAGGTAATGCAGCCTGATGATAATTACTATCTGACGGGGTTTAGAAGCCCACCAGATAGCGTTCCCCGCATGTTAAGCAGGGGGAACGCTATCTGATGGGGTTTATAGGCCCATCAGATAGCGTTCCCCCCAGATGTAATTTCCGTTGAGTTGCAATAAATGCAAAACTCTGCAGGTACTCATCTTAGTCATCCACTCTATTGAGCTGGCTTTTGAAACACACGGGGAGAAGGTGAGGGTTACGGGGGCGAGAAATGCAAAAGTAAAGCAATAGTTACTTTTACTAGTAACTAGTTACTTTTATTGTGGAGTAACTCAGTTAGTAACTCAGTTACGTTTTGGGAGAAGTAACTAGTAACTATAACTAATTACTTTTTCAAAGTAACGTGCCCAACGCTGGCCGTCTGGGGTTCAAGGGGATCTCTACCACATAAAAAATAAAAATAAAATAAGGGCAGACCTAAAAATTCAGGCCTGGGTTTCACCAACTCTTTAATGATTGTTTCTGTTATAATGAATATCTTGCTCTTTTGCAAGAACCACATTTGTGGTGAAACATTACCTCAACATCCAAAAACAAACAACACTGTAGATGTCACTGTGACCCTGATAAAGATAGGGGTTTGTTTGGAGCAACATTTAGAGCAGATTTTTTTGTATTGACACTGAGCATTTATTAATAGATGTCCTTCAGTGTTTTTTCATCCTATCTCAATATAACAAACTGGTAAATGATAAAAGCTTGATGGAGTTTTTGAAATGTAAGAAAATTAAACAGCTTTACTTTTTTTTCACTCTGTTTACAGATAAAATCATTTTTATAATTCAGGACCAAAGGGATAAATACAGTACAAAAAAACTGACAGGAAAATTTGCTTTTTATTATAAATGCAAACTTTTGATGGTTATGGCACATAGAGCTGAATCACAAAGCAGGGCAGCCAATGATCCACCATCTTTATGAAGGTAATAAAATAAGGGAACTCTTATTATATATTTATGAGCTTTTTCAAACAATTTTTCCATAAATGCCTGGTCTTATCTGTGTCCTTGTGATAGTGTAAATGCTTAGCAATCATTCACCAGGTAAAATCATAAGATCTCCCCAAACAGGTTGAGAGGGCTTTAAGGTAAAATCTGGAGACTGATGTTGGCATGTCATTTGAACATTCTAATGTTTAATTAATTTAGCATAAACAAACAGCAGAAACAAGAACACAGATCATATACTAACATAAAGCAGCAATGAAAACAGAAACCACTTACAAAGATTTGCATACACTTTATAGAAATGTAAGGAATATCTGGAGGTCTGGGCTGGTGTCCCTTTGACTGCAATGCATCTTCATCAAGCCTACTGTAAATGTGCAAATGAAAGATACATGTTTGATCCCACTATGTAAAAGGCACCTTGATTGAATTATGATCTTAAAGTTTATTTTCCAGTGTAAAGTCTGCACAATGGTTATACTGATCTGCGCCATGTTAGCCATTAAATGGTCCTAATCCTACTTTGCAATGCATTTCGTATAGTTTATAGGCTACAGAAGCGAAAGTGATATTTTGACGTACCTGTTACGATTTTCAAACCTCTTTGAAAGAGAAGGTCGGTTGAACCCCTGAGAGAGCGAGAAGGATTTGCCATATCACACGTGCTGAATACTGACGTCACGTCTTATGTAATCTATAACAAGACTTCCGACAGGACCATTTCTAAATGTGCAGGATTGTGCATGAAATCCCTCCATGCACAATCCAACAAACAATAACTGCTCAATAACTGGAGCAGCAAAAAAAAAATTAGTATTGTAAATTGAATCCCCTATAAAACATTCAACATATGCAGTGTTCGAAGACCAACAAAATATCTTTGGAACACAAGAAAACAAACTATTAGACATGTTATTATGTAAAATATCTTCAGGAAATTTTTTATTTTTCTAGGCCAATAAAAATATAGCAAAATAAAGGGAACTGGCTGCAAACAGATATGATTGTCACTGTATATTTGAGGGAGACTCTTGTGAAATACAAAGACATAGATTCTAACTTTAGGGGACAGGAAAATAACTAGAATTTTTATACATGATCAAATTTTACAGAAATTAAAGATTATAAGCTATTTACAGTTGATTCCTTTTCAGCCTTGTTCGAATGTTATGTGTAGTGTTGTCTTTTCATCAGTAGAGGGCGTTTTGCTATTGACATCATGTCTTATTGGTACAACTGTGCCGTTTGAATGTGTAGTGTTGCTCGTTGACCATTAGAGGTCAGCACAAACACGTTGAATTAATAAAGAAATGACTGGAAGAGTATAGAGTCGTAGCGCATAGAGTTCAGGTCAAAATAGAGCAATATATCTTATAATTAAACGAATAAATATCGACTTCCAAGTTAAGACTTCAACTATCCATCAGAAGCTGCAAAATTCACAGTTACAGCACAAATAATTAGCAAAGTAATAATAGTAATACATTTTGATATTGTGATAATGTAAAAAAAATCTGTATGAATAATTGTAACTCTAAATCATTAAAGTGAATGAAACTTTTACAGTTTGCATCTAAAGGTCCCACTGCTTTGGTCTATTGATTAGACTATGTTGAAACAGAGGAAGGGTAATAATTGAGGAAACGCAAAATGATGCATACCGTATGTTATTCTTTTTATTTATACCTGCTCATTTAGAGCATCCTTCTATTGCAAAAAATAAAATAAAAAAGTAAGAGTAACAAATTTATTGTTTTAAGCATTTAAAATACTGCACTTCTACAAACAACATTTGTAGAAGTGCAGTATAAATTACAATCACTTATATAAGATGCATCATGCCACATACATATTATGGAAAATGTATTGAGATTATTTTGACTTTCTTGTTTGCGTCTTTAATACACCCTATACTTTAGAGTCCACCTTATCCTGCAAGAGCTGAAATATGTCAGTGGTGTTGGTCATTCATGGTGGTGCCTGGGCCATTCCAGATGAGCTGGCCCCAGCTTCTGTTCAAGGAGTAAAAGCTGCTGCACGGCATGGATCGTCTGTGCTTAGAAGTTGAGGCAGTGCGCTGGATGCTGTTGAGGCTGCTGTTAGGGCTTTGGAGGACAACACCGTCTTTAATGCAGGTACATGAAACGGATTAATTTGTCACGTAAGGATCAGATGAAACTACTTGGTATGAATTCACAGCACGCTGAATGCCTCATCCACAAGGAGTGTTGTGCCGATGCCATTTTTTGGCCCCGATACCGATACCCGATACCTGGCTGTGCAGTATCGGCCGATACCGATACCATAATAATGTAAAATAATTGCCATCATGCTTTGTCAAGCTGCTGCCTACCTTTGTGAAGCAGGAAAAAATCTAATATAAAGTGAATCCAGTAGAACTTTTTATTGCCTACCAGGAGTGGGTGACAATAGTTGAATAAACTTATGGCTCTCAAAATGGTATCGGTGCCCTCTTAGTTGGTACTTGTTGGTGCAGTTGGTGTAGTTGGTGCAACACTATCCACAAGTAATGTAGAAAATAAATAACAATAACTTTATTATTATATTATTCAAATGTATCAGAACACTGTCTCCATCTGCAAGTTTTCTTACTGATATCTATTGGAGCTCAGTGGAGTTATTATTATTTCTCTCAGGGGATTTTTACAGGCTTTATCTTCAACAATTCCCTTTGGATTAAGTCAAAACTGAACAGAAGCATCTCGAAATTGATGTTCTGTTTAATGAACTCTAAGAGAGACTTGACTAAGTATAAAATACAAATAAGAACAGGTTTTGTATTTATTTTTCTAACATATATGAGTCTATGTGGTCCAAGTTTAAACAGCAGCAAAATATTTTCTACATCTTAATCTTTTTTTAGTTATCAGCCCTGTCTTTATTGAAAAACGGAACTGGTTTTCATTTGCATTCTAAATTTAAAATCTAAAACAAAAATCGGATAATAAAAAACTTGGGCCCTGATTTAAGAAAGTGAGGAATCAGAATAAGATCTGGGGTAAATCCCCACATATCCATGTTTTTTGGTTTCCCAGTTAATGTCGCAAGTTGCTGCATAAACCAACTTTGTTCAGTTGCAGGATTCATTCAATTGTTAAGTTAAAGATTACTCTAAAGCCAAGGTTTACCTTCATGTTATCCAATGTTTGTTAATCCAAAGCCAGTGAATAATGTTTAATTCAGTAGAAAAAGGTTGAATATAACAACAGCTGGTAACTGGAGCCTAACCCTGATTTAGAATGGAATAGAAAATCCCTTTATCGTCCCACAATGGTTTGTCATTTCCCCCTCTGAAGTTTGGAGACTGGAGATTTTTATGTGGACAAGGGGGAAAGCAAAGAAGCAGGGCATTAGTGGTGGTTTATTGCTCACATCTCTCCTCTCTAGTTTATCAGCGTTAATCTTGCCCGGTTGGACAAGAGAGGAAATTGTAGCTGAAATAAACATGAATTCTGCTATATTTCCCTCTGCAAACACATAATTTTTTTATTTTTAAACCTTTTCCTCTAGGGCATGGGGCAACGCTAAACATTGATGGAGAAGTGGAGCTGGATGCCATTATAGTCGATGGAAAGACGCTTGCCTGTGGTGCGGTGTCTTGTGTAAAGAACATCGCTAACCCTGTGTCATTGGCAAGGGCAGTCATGGAGAAGGTCGTGTTATTTTTATTGTATTATTTAGTATTTAGTTTTAACCTGTTTTTGTTTCTGTCTCAAAGAAAGATAAAGCAGAATTGAAATTATGGTTTAAACACTGGCACGATGGAATGAGATTCTTTCCAATATCTTTGTTCATTAAAATGAAAAATACAATAGCATCATCTGTTCATCCCATTTTAGGATGTAATGAGTGAATAAAAGCCTGCCACTTATCATAGATTATGTGGTAATGGTTCCAGAAGTGTAACCCAGAAGTCCTTAACATTAGTTAAGCATTTCAACTCATTCATTGGCCAGAAGGCCTATGTACCTTTGAGCAGGTGCTCTGTAGTTCCTCATAGAGAGAGGTTTCTTTAGAGATTTAGATGCGTAATGAAAGTTTCTTAAAGGCATAAATCAGAAATCTGCTCAACATGATCTCATTTCAGACATTTTCAGTTAACTTTTGTCACTGAATTCAACTGGTTTGTCTAGCTGCCACATCTGCCACCAGATCCATCTCACTTCCAGACATCCAACAAACGTTCTTTTAAACACTGCTCAGAATCCAAAATCATGGAGGCCATTCCTTATAATCATAATTTTTCTTTAAATTAAATGTAACATTTCTTCTACCTATTTGCTGTTGTGGAAATTTCCAGACGTCCATGTAATGCTGACGGGCAGAGGTGCAAACAAGTTCGCAGAGAGCATCGGGATCACCATGGTTCCTACAGATAAACTGGTGACTGAATATGAGAGGAAGGAATGGGAAAAACACAAGAAATACATCGCAGGAGTAAATGAAGAATTCAACACACAGTGGTATGCTCTTTTCTAAACTATTGTTGTTCAGTCTAACATGGTAGATGATCTTTGTAATTAATCATATGGGTTTTTCAACAGTCATTTTGATACTTAATTGTACTGAAGCATATCTTTTAATACATACAGTTTTACAGATAAGTTAGACTATAGAAGACTTTCAGCCCAACTAGGGATGTGTAATTTTTAGGGCTGCAACTAACGATTAATTAGCAAATTGATTCATCTGTCGATTCTTGTTTCGATATATTCATTAATAATCAGATGGCCAAAGATTTTTTTATTAAATGAAACCCAGGTAAAACAAAATCTTTTCCACTTCAGGAATTCTGGATGGAGCATATTCTATCCATCCATTCACTTTCTGTCACGCTTATCCCAAGAGTGGTTGCAAGGGGTGCTGGTTCCTATCTCCAGCTGTCTACTGGCGAGAGGAGGGGTACACCCTGGACAGAGCAACACAGAGACAAACAAGAAAAACCACCATTCATGCAAACACCTAAGGACAATTTAGAGAAGTCAATTAACCTTAGAGTCATGTTTTTGGACGATGGGAGGAAGCCGGAGTACCCAGACAGAACTCACGCATGCTCAGGGAGAACATGCAAACTATTAACCACAATGATGTTGTAATGGAGATTGACATGTTGTAGAGGATTTGGACCAATTTAAAAATGTGTCTCTGTGTACACAGTAAGAATTTCATTTTTAAGTTGAAATAAACTGTTTTTTTATTCAAGGGCCCACGATACTGTTGGGGCTGTAGCTCTGGACTCTGCAGGGAACGTTGCATGTGCAACACCCACTGGAGGGATCAGAAATAAAATGGTTGGCAGAGTTGGAGATTCTCTTGTCATTGGTATGTTATTAACAGTCCAAAGGGACATAATCTGTTAAAGCAATTTTGTCCCAATTTCTTTTTAAAATAGATAAATAGAAATTCTTTTTCATCACGCTGCATTTCTATCTATAAATTAAATTGGAAATAGATCATCCAAACTGCATTTTCATTTCCTTCTCCAAGACTCCTCAATTTGTAAATCAGTTAAATGAGACAAAATAATGTTTTACATGTAATTTTTAACATTTACCCCTCACATCAGAGAACCAACAATATCTCTGATAAGGTGGGTGTCATATGGATCCAACCGTCTTAAGTTACAGAGGTGAGTTTTTGAGAAGGGCAGCTCACAAGGATCATGCCAAATGCTATACATTGACCTTAAAAATAATTTGATAAATCTCATATTAAACAAATACTTCGGTCAAAACTTATTCAGTGTTGCTTTAATGATTACTATTGTAAAATACTTTTTTATTTTACACACCTTAGTTGGAAAAAAAAAATAATCTACCAAAAAACACCAATAAAAAATAGAAAACTGTTTTACGGGTGCATTTCATTTTCTAATTTAAAAAAAATACATATAATAAAAACAAAATCTTCTACAGGGACAGTTTCTCTTTCAGCTTCTCCTTTGGGTCTATTCCAAACCACAGCACATCATCTTCAGCAGCAGCCCAGGCCATCCGCTTGGTGGTGAATGTAGCAGCCCACTGCCCTGATGGAGAAACTACAATGGCACCACCTGCTCCTTGGACCCGATCACCCATGTGCTGCAGGGACAACTGTGAGGCATCTTCTACAGACTTCCCTGTGACGGAGCAAAAGAAATGAAAGAGCAATCATGTCTATTTGTTTCCACTAAGAACCTTGTTTATTTAGTGTAATCTGTACTTGGTTCTCTTCTCGTGTTTTTGCTAATTTAGTCTGCTCTATGTCATCATTCTTTGGTTATCTTCATTTGAGAGGAACTACTTAACACCAGACAGCAATCTCTAGTTATTTTTCTATAGTTTTTATTCCCCCAACTTCACTGAGATCTTGGTTGATGGCCCAACAAACCTTAATTGGAATTACCAGCAACTTAAATACATTAAACAGACAGAATTGTTCTTAGGCTGTGACAGCAGTGACTCCAGACTCCCTTGCCTTCAATCTATCTGACAGGTGTCTTTTCACTAGAAAACAAAATTAACAGATTGCGAATTCTCATCTATAAAAACTCATACTTCTGTAGATCTGATACCCTGTTTCACCAATACCTGGCTCAATGAGCATACCTCAGAATGAGAACAACAACTATGGTGAGTCAAAGAAATTGTCAGTTTTATTAAAACCTTTAATGTCAAACATAATCAACGACTGGTCTGTTGTCACTCTTAAATCCCTCTAGATCGGTTCCTCAATTCCAGCTTCTATTTCAATGTAACCTTCCACATAAAGTCGTGCCATTACTTTCAAGCCCCTTTGCTGGACGCCTTGCAATTTACTTACAGGAAAACAAATCTGTCAGTGAATGATGCAATCATTTTTGGGCAACGTTTCATGCTGTTCCACCTTGAATACTCTGAGATGTATGCCAGAATCCTGTAGGTAAAGCTCAGCTTGGGCTTCAACACCATAAGCCAAGCCTTTACCAGAAGCTCACACATCCAGCAAAAATGACAGCTACAACAGAATCTGTTCCTTTCCTCAGGATGCCTCTTTGATGAATGCTAAACAGAATGCATAGATAAGCAGTAATTCAACCATGTTTCTTTCTTTCAAAAACACTGTATGTAAACAGATAAAAAAAAAACATGTTATATATTAAAATTTTAAACATCTTAATTGAAATCAAAGTAGAATGAAAGTCAAATAATTTTTTTGTGTGCAAATAAAGCTGATTCTGATTAAGAGTTACAAGATGAACAGAAAAAGAATTCCTTTACCTACAAAAAAGTACACACATTTTTTTCAACTTCAATGATGAACAATACTGTGACGAGATGATCTTGAATAATATGGAAAGGTGCCTTTGAATAGCAGCACTGAGTATTCTTTTACCTTGTTCAACATGTGAAAGGATGAGTCTGGCCAGCGTCACTTTAAGAATCGATTCTCCATGACCAGTACACGATACAGCACCACTGATGTTGTCTGCATATGCTCCACAGCCTTATTACCAAGATAAAAGATAAAGAAAAAGTTTGTAAAAATAAATAATTAAATAAAAAATAAAAATGTACACTGTAAACATAGAAAAAATTTAACTGTAAAGTTTAAATAAAACTCTAAAAATTATTCAATATTTATTGATGCTACTGTACTGCATTATAAGTTTAGTGACGAGAAATAATTAATAGAAATAAACAACAAAATAATAAAATGCATATTTTTCTGATTATATGGAAGCAAATGTGTCCAAATTTTCTCATTTAAATTAATTAATGGAAATATTTGATCCTTTGCATAAAAAAAGTCAGCAATTTGTCTGATTAAAGTAATAAAAGAAATCATCCAAAGTGCGTTTTCAATTTCTTCTCTGAGGTTGCTCATTTTTTTTAAATGAATCACTTAAAAAAAAAATTGCAAAAAAAATACCTAAATGTATTTTTAAATGTGAAAATTTGAGAAAATCAAACTGTATTAACAAAAATGCATTTTAAAGTTAGAGTTGCATACCGGTAATTTAACTCATGGATAAAATTACTCATAGATCATCCAAACTGCATTTTTATTAAGACTGCTTATTTTGATTCCTGAATTATATGATAAATAGATTAGTATTTAAACTTTCATTTAAAAAAATGTCGCAGTAAGTTAAATTGAATAGGTGCAATTTAAAATATGGCACTAAATGAAGTCTAGATTATCTACTTGCAATTTCATTTATTAGTCAAAAACCATACAGCTTTGACTTTAAAATGAAAACCGATTTCCATTATTGAATTTTAATTGTGAAAACTGGACATTTGAAACATATTTTTAAATGAAAAAAAAATCTTTTTTACATATTAAAAATTACATGTAAAACATTATTTTGTCGCATTTTAATTGATTTACATATTGAGGAGTCTTGGAGAAGGAAATGAAAATGCAGTTTGGATAATTTATTTCTAATTTCATTTATAGGTAGAAATGCAGTGTAATGAATAAGGTATTTCTATTTATCTATTTTAAAAAGAAAATTGGGACATGTTAATTGTTAGAGTGATAATTATAAAATTATTGTGTGGACATATGAAACATTGAAAGAAAGAAGATGCTACATTTGTATCCTGTGATTCAACCAGAAGGGTCATAAACTTTTATGACCTCCAGTAGGTCATGAGGCAGAATCACACGGTTGTGTGACTTCCATCCAGCCAGTTGGTCAATTCACACTATCTTATTACCTGCAT
>NW_015150557.1:647892-658256 GCF_000732505.1 Cyprinodon variegatus
AGAAGCTGCAGAAGGTGCATCTGATTTCTATGTCCACACCACACAAACCAGGCTGGCTTTATAGCCCTAACACAGAACTATGCAAGCAGCCTTATAAAATTCTGTTCAATACAGAAGCTTGGGTCCAAGATTTAGCATTTGTTAAAATAACTCAGCATTCTTTGCTATCACAATTTGATGAAAATGATTTCAAAGATATTCCAAATGCATTGTGGTATACAAGAAGAATTGATGCAAGACTGTTGACAGCTATAGATTTAGCTGAAATAGTTCCTAATACAGGCCAAGGCTAAAACAATATCTGCTAGAATGTGAAGCAAAGGAAAGTATAAACTAGTTTTACAAATTTTAGTAGGTGCAGAAATAAGTTTGTTTTTTGGGCCATGTTATTTCGGAGGAGGGTGAAAAGCTACAAGGGTATCTTTTTGGAGTTGTGCAATGACCGCAGGGCTTAGATTCCACATTATGAAAAAAAAAAAAAAAAAGAAACTCAGATTTTCTTAAGTTTTTTTTTTTATGACACACTAATAGCTATGTCAGAGAAGCAGACAGCGGTTCGCAGTGCAGAATGTGGAACTTTTCTCAGCAACTGTCTTAGCTTTGTAAACTTATCAAAAACCGTGCATCCAAACAGCTGGCGGTTAAGCAAGTTATATGACCTTTGTGTTGTTACATTCTCATGGTGATACGCTCATACCTGTAGTGTCTTACTTTTAAGGGTTAAAGAGGACCCGTGTGGACATCAGTTCCCCTATATTCTTATTCTTTAGTTGGATATATATATATATATATATATAACTGTAATTTGAACATCTAGCAAAAGCAATTTCCCTCTGGAATTATTCTGATTCTGACAAAAACCAGCAGCTATTTTGATCCATGAAATTATCATGTCTCAAACAGGGAGGAGTTATGATGAATATAGTACTACTACTGCTTTTAAAATTTTTGCATGTCTCACATGTTGTGAATACAATTCACAAGCAAATCAGAAAACTAAGTGCATTCTGAAACTGTTCAAATACGAAACTGTTCAAAGAACATGTAATCTGCCCAGAGCTCCTTTTTTTTGTTTCCCCACAGGAAGGCCTGAAGCCTGGAGACCGAGAGCTGATTAAAATCATCAAAGGGAAGAGTTGGGAAGCTCCAAGGTGGGAAGGACCCTACATAGTGCAACTAACAACCCCCACCACTGTGAAGATCCAGGAGAGAAACACTTGGATCCACCAGAGTCATTAATGTTAATAACATACCAATGACAGGAGAATCTCCAACTCTGCCAACCATTTTATGTCTGGTCCCTCCAGTGGATGTTGCACATGCAACGTTCCCTGCAGAGTCCAGAGCTACAGCCCCAACAGTATCGTGGGCCCTTGAATAAAAAAAACAGTTTATTTCAACTTAAAAAATGAAATTCTTACTCCATACACAGAGACAGGTTTTTAAATTGGCCCAAATCCTCTACAACATATCAATCTTCATTACATCATTGTGGTCAATACCACCTTTGCAAATAATTGTTTGATTCCAATAATTGTATGGCTATAAAATTTGCAATTTGACATGATACAGTTAGTGGTACTAAGATGACCTTTTAATGTCCTTTATTCCCAGAATTAATACAGATCTTTGTAACCAACATAAAAAATCTCAAAAAGGGCTGTGGAGACACTGATCATAAAAATAAGAGTATGATTGTCACTAAAAAAAATACGAATATAATAATTTAATGTTTTTGTAAAATTACTAGGGCTAAAAAAGTTAGTCGGATTAATCAATTATTGAAATAATCGGAAACTAATTTAGTAATCGATTAAATCATTAACTGGAGTGTGGAGACTAAAATATACCTTTAGCTGACAGGACAACCCATTAAGAGCAGTAATTATACCACTATGGCAAAAAAAAAAAAAAAAAGTGGAGCAGTGGACAGCACTGCTCCCTTGCAGCAGAAAGGTTCTGAGTTCAATTCCCGGGCTGGGAACTTTCTGCACGGAGTTTGCATGTTCTCCCTAAACAAGACTCTTAGGTGAATTGGCTTCTCTAAATTGTCTTTAGGTGTTTGAATGAATGGTTGTTTGTCTCTGTGTTGCCCTGTTCTGGACTGGCAACCTGTCCAGGGTTTACCCCTCCCGTAGACAGCTGGAGATAGGCACCAGCACCCCTTGCAACCACTCTTGGGATAAGCGTGACGGAAAATCAATGGATGGACAGAATATGCTCTATCCAGAATTCCTCAAGTGGAAAAGATTTAGTTTCTTTAATTTATTTAAAAAAAAAATCTTTGGCCATCTGATTATTAATGAATTAATCTAAAATTAATCGACAGATGAATCGACTTGCTAATTAATCGTTAGTTGCAGCCCTAAAAAGTGCACATCCCTAGTTGGGCTGAAAGTCTTCTATAGTCTAACTTATCTGTAAAACTGTATGTATTAATAGATATGCTTCAGTACAATTAAGTGTCAAAATAACTAGGAGAACCCATAAGATTAATTAGAGGGATCATCTAATTAATCACGTTAGACTGAACAACAATAGTTTAGAAAAGAGCATACCACTGTGTGTTGAATTCTTCATTTACTGCTGCGATGTATTTCTTGTGTTTTTCCCATTCCTTCCTCTCACATTCAGTCACCAGTTTATCTGTAGGAACCATGGCGATCCCGATGCTCTCTGCAAACTTGTCTGCACCTCTGCCCGTCAGCATTACATGGGACGTCTGGAAATTTCCACAACAGCAAATATGTAGAAGATATGTTAAATCTATTTTAAAGAATAACAATGATTATAAGGAATGGCCACCATGATTTTGGATTCTGAGCAGTGTTTAAAAGAACGTTTGATGGATCTGGTGGCAGAGGTGGCAGCTAGACAAACCAGTTGAACTCACTTTCAGGGACAAAAGTAAACTGAAAATGTCTGAAATGAGATCATGTTGAGCAGATTTCTGATTTTTGCCTTTAAGAAACTTTTATTATGCATCTAAATATCTAAAGAAACCTCTCTCTATGAGGAACTACAGAGCACCTGCTCAAAGGTACATAGGCCTTCTGGCCAATGAATGAGTTGAAATGCTTAACTAATGTTAAGGACTTCTGGGTTACACTTCTGGAACCAGTACCACAAAATCTATGATAAGTGGCAGGCTTTTATTCACTCATTACATCCTAAAATGGGATGAACAGATGATGCTATTGTATTTTTCATTTTAATGAACAAAGATATTGGAAAGGATCTCATTCCATCGTGCCGGTGTTTAAACCATAATTTCAATTCTGCTTTATCTTTCTATGAGACAGAAACAACAGGTTAAAACTAAATAATACAACAAAAATAACACAACCTTCTCCATGACTGCCCTTGCCAGTGACACAGGGTTAGCGATGTTCTTTACGCAAGACACCGAACCAAAGGCAAGCGTCTTTCCATCCACTATAATGGCATCCAGCTGCACTTCTCCATCAATTTTTAGCGTTGCCCCATGCCCTAGAGGAAAAGGTTTAAAAAAAAAAATAAAAATGTGTGTTTACAGAGGGAAATATAGCAGAATCATGTTGTTTCAGCTACAATTTCCTCTCTTGTCCACCAGGCAAGATTAAAGCTGATAAACAAGGGAGGAGAGATGTGAGCAATTAACCACCACTAATAGCCTGCTTCACCGTTCCTTGTCCAGATCTATAAAAATCTCCAGTCTCCAAACTTCAAATGAGTGTTGCTGCATTTAGGCCCATACAGTATTGTATTGTTATTCATTTGATATCTATGGTGATAAGCTACTGATGGCAAAATTGGTAGCATAGCTGCTAACAGCATTTTTTTCAAATCCTGACCTGGGGTCTTTCTGCATGAAGTGTACATGTTCTCCTAGTGCAGGAATGAACAACGAAGGCAATGAGAGGAAAAATGAAGTCTTAAAGAGCGCATTTCTTAGTAGTGGAATTTAAAATATTATGATTACATATGGAGATTATTAAAATATTATTAACACAAAAAGCAACACTGTTCCTGCAGGAAAATAAGGAGTACTAGTAGCTTATCAGCAAACAAGTCAATACGTGAGTCTTTAATGCTGTATTAAAGTTATATTCTCCAAACTACATCTATTTAATGTAAAAAAAAAATAAATAAATGTGTGTCTGTGCACACATTTATCTATGCAGGGAAAAAAAAAGATGTAGCATTAAATCAAGATAAAATATAAAATGACACTTTATTGTCCCACAATTTCCCCATTGTGGGACAATAAAGGGATTTTCTATTCTATTCTAAATCTGGGTTAGGCTTCAGTTACCAGCTGTTGTTATATTCAACCTTTTTCAACTGAACTAAACATCATTCATTAGCTTTGTATTAACAAACATAGGATAATATGAAGGTAAACCTTGGCTTTAGTAATATTTAACTTAACAATTAAATGAATCCTGCAACTGACCAAAGTTGGTTTATGCAGCAACTTGCGACTTTAACTGGGAAACCAAAAAACATGGATATGTGGGGATTTACCCCAGAACTTATTCTGATTCCTCACTTTCTTAAATTAGGGCCCATGTTTTAGTTATCCGATTTTTGTTTTAGATTTTAGATTTAGAATGCAAATGAAAACCAGTTCCCTTTTTCCATAAAGACAGGGCTGATAACTAAAACAGATTAAGATGTATACAATATTTTGCTGCTGTTTAAACTTGGACCACATAGACTCATATAAGTTGGAAAAATAAATACAAAACCTGTTCTTATTTGTATTTTATACTTAGTCCAGGTCTCTCTGAGAGTTAATTAAACAGAACATCCATTTCCAGGGGCTTCTGTTTAGTTTTGATTTAATCCAAAGGGAATTGTTGAAGATAAAGCCTGTAAAAATCCCCTGAGAGAAATATTAATAACTCCACTGAGCTCCAATAGATATCAGTAAGAAAAATTGCAGATGGAGACAGTGTTCTGATAAATTTGAATAATATAATAATAAATAATTATTGTCATTTATTTTCTACATTACTCGTGGATGAGGAATTCAACGTGCTGTGAATTCATACAAAGTAGTTTCATTTCATCCTTATGTGACAAACTGATCCGTTTTATGTACCTGCATTAAAGACGGTGTTGTCCTCCAAAGCCCTAACAGCAGCCTCAACAGCATCCACCAAACTGCCTCCACTTCTAAGCACAGACGATCCATGCCGTGCAGCAGCTTTTACTCCTTGAACAGAAACTGGGGCCAGCTCATCTGGAATAGCCCAGGCACCACCATGAACGACCAACACCGCTGACATATTTCAGCTCTTGCAGGATAAGGTGGACTCTAAAGTATAGGGTGTATTAAAGACACAAACAAGAAAGTCAAAATAATTCCAGTACATTTTCCATCATATGTATGTGGCGTGATGCATATTATATAAGTGATTCTAATTTATACTGCACTTCTACTAATGTTGTTATAGTCGTCTCAGTGGAACCTTTGATCAAAGGGCATAAAAAACTACAATGTAGCTACTGATAGAAAAAAGCAGCAATGAACTTTGAAATTTGAATTGAAGGTATGTCATTTATCTACGGAAACAGGTGCATTCCTACATGTTTTATACACCACATCCTAGAAAAACGCACCTTTATTATGTTTATTATGGGTTTATTTATTACCAAGGCAAGTATTAGCGGTGTGACCTAACTCATATGCTGGAATCAATATACAATTAGGTACATTCAGGCATTACTATCTAACTAAACACTGTGTGTACACAGGATTCAATTCAATTCAGTTTATTTATACATCCCCAATTCACAACACATGTCATCTCAAGGCAATATACAGTTCACCAGATCATACACTCTGATTGATTCAAAGTTTTCTATCTAAGGAAAACCAGTTGATTGTATGGACTCATTGACTCGAATGCAATCCCTCACGCTAAGCATGCTTGTAGCGACAGTGGAGAGGAAAAACTCCCTTTTAACAGAAAGAAACCTCCAGCAGGACCAGGATCAGTGTGAGCGGCCATCTGCCGAGGCCGTCTGGGGTTCAAGGGGATAAAGTCTACCACATAAAAAAATAATAAAAATAAGGGCAGACCTAAACATTCAGGCCTGGGTTTAACCAACTCTCTCGTGATTGTTTCTGTTATAATGAATATCTTGCTATTTTGCAAGAACCACATTTGTGGTGAAACATTGCCTCAGCATCCAAAAACAAACAACACTGTAGATGTCACTGTGATCCTGATAAAGATGGGGGTTTGTTTGGAGCAATATTTCGAGCAGATTTTTTAAATTGACACTGAGCGTTTATTAATCGATGTCCTTCAGTTTTTATTTTTTTGTTTTTTTCATCCTATCTCAATATAACAAACTGGTAAATGGTAAAAGCTTGATGGAGTTTTTGAAATGTAACACACAGCTTTACTTTTTTCACTCTGTTTATAGATAAAATGATTTTTATAATTCAGGACCAAAGGAAGCAAATACAGTACAAAAACACTGACAGGAAAAGTAAACTAGATACAACAATTTGCGTTTATAATAAATGCAAACTTATGATGGTTATGGCACATAGAGCTGAATCACGAAGCAGGGCAGCCAATGATCCACCATCTTTATAAAGGTAATAAAATAAGGGAATTCGTATTATAAATTCATGACCTTTTTCAAACTATTTTTTCCATAAATGCCTTGTGATAGTGTAAATGCTTAGCAATCATTCACCAGGTAGAATCATAAGATCTTCCCCAACAGGTTAAGTGGGGCTTTAAAGTAACATCTGGAGACTGATGTTGGCATGTCATTTGAACATTCTAATGTTTAATTAATTTAGCATAAACAAACAGCAGAAACAACACAGATAATATACTAACATAAAGCAGTAATGAAAGCAGAAACCACCCACAAAGAAACATACATGTTTGATCCCACTTTGTAAAAGGCATCTTAATTGAATTATGATCTTAAAGTCTACACAATGGCTGTACTGATCTGCGCCATGTTAAACATTAAATAGTTCTAATCCTACTTTGCAAATGCATTTCGTATAGTTTATAGGCTACAGAAGCGAAAGTGACATTTTGACGTACCTGTTAAGACTTTCAAACCTCTGAAAGAGACGGTTGGTTGAAACCCTGAGAGCGCGAGAGGGATTTGACAAATCAAACGAGTTGAATACTGACGTCACGTTTTATGCAATCTTCCGACAGGACCATTTATCCAACAAACAATAACTGCTTAATAACTGGAGCAGCAAAAAAAAAAAAAAAAAAAAAAAAAAAAAAAAAATAGTAGTGTTGTAAATTGAATCCACTATAAAACACTAAACAATGCAGTGTTCGAAGACCAACAAAATATCTTTGGAACACAAGAAAGACATGTGTACAATATGGGAATTTTTGTTTTTCTAGGCCAATAAAATTATAGCAAAATAAAGAGAACTGGCTGCAAACTAATATGATTGTCACTTTATATTTGAGAGAGACTCTTGTGAAATACAAAAAAACATAGATTCTAACTTTAGGGGTCAGAAAAAGATTCTCCATAAGTCAACTAGAATTTTTACACATCTCAGCCTTGTTCGAATGGTATGTGTAGTGTTGTATTTTCATCAGTAGAGGGCGTGATGCTATTGACATCGTGTCTTAATGGTACAACCATAGATATCCATAATAAAGGCTTTATTATGGATATCTATGGGTACAACTGTGCGCCGTTTGAATTTGTAGTGTTGCTCTTTGACCACTAGAGGTCAGCACAAACACGTTGAAGTAATAAAGAAATGACTGGAAGAGTATAGAGTCGTAGCGAATAGAGTTCAGGTCAAAATAGAGAAATAGATCAATAAATAACGACTTCCAAGTTTAGACTTCAACTATCCATCAGAAGCTGCAAAATTCACAGTTACAGCACAAATAATTAACAAAGTAATAATAATAATAATAATAATACTGATGATAAATATTGATACTATGATAATGTAAAAAAAAACAAAAAAAACTGTATGAATAATTGTAAATCTATAGGATTAAAGTGAATGGAACTATTTCAGTTTGCACCTAAATGTCACACTGCTCTGTTCTATTGTTTAGACTATGTTGAAACACAGGCAGGGTAATAATTGAGGAAACACAAAATGATACATATGCTATTCTTTTAAATTATACCTGCTCATTTAGAGCATCCTTCTACTGCAAAAAATAAAATAAAATGAAAAAGTAAGAGGTAGAAAATTGCATACTTTGGCAAAACAGTTTCCAAAACGGAAGTGCTCCGTATTGTCTTCAATGAAAGAAAGTAGCCTGTGTTTTTGTGTGTGTACGTGTGGTTCAACAAATAGGCTATTACACTCATAGCAAAAAATACCCTGGCAGACAATGTCACAATTGCAGTAAAGAGTATAAAGCTGACAGATCATACTTACAGACAATACAACCACCCCCATGAAAAGCCTATCCAGGAACTCCTTTTGGATGATTTCTGCAAACATCATATACTAGGAGGAGGAGCTGGGATTGACTCACTGGACAGAGTTGTTTTCATTCTTGCCCAGGAATGCAATTAAAATCTTCATACTGATCTGGAATGTTGCAGGGGTGAGGGATATTATCTCAATGACATAATCTCATGTAAGAAGAACTCAATAGATAGATATATCCAAGAGAAGTCTGGTGTGTAACTGTGAGGAGTATCAATATTATCTCCATGCAGAGATTCCCATGGGAATTCAGCCTAGTGCAAAAATAATCAAGCATATTTTATTGGTAATTATTAGATTCCCCCTAAAGAGAGATGACATGTCAATTAAAGATAATATAATTTTGAGGTTCTTTAAAACCTTAAAAACTATTTTAAAAATCATGGTTAACAGTTCATATTCATGAAATGTTCAAGTTACACAGTAAACAGCTCATCCTGCTAGAGGAAGAAACGTGTATAACAACAAGATAATTAACACATAACTGCGAAACGTTTTGTCTGTTGGTTTATGATTCCAATTAGCAGGAAGACATGACTGTAAAGGTCAAGTGGAGCTAAATTCGTCGATCACCAGGCTCATCTGCTAAAGGCTCATTGCTAAGTGAGTGAGGCAGGCAACATGTCAGGCAGGAGATGACTCTCAGCTTTGACTTAACATGATAAGACTTGGGAAGCGTTTTACATTTGACACTTTGTGTTAGTATACATGTCACTGACATCTATGATGCAGCTTGTTAAATCTAAAATGGAGCATTCATGTTCTTACTAGGAGATGGGCACGTACATGTTTTAGAAATTTACTTAAGCCACCTTTTTAGTGATATGCATTTAAAAAGTGCGTAGCAATATGAAAAAATTATAGACTCTCTTTACCCTGTTACCCATAAGTAAAATACAAGAGAAACCAAATATCTTCGGAAGTCATCCTTATAAATTTCCTCATCCCGCCTACCAGTCACATTTCAATATAGAGGGTCCAGGATTAAATTTTAGTTAAGCAAGCATGTGACCTCATATTTTATTGTTTATAACACTTTGTTTGCAGTCACCATGTGCATTAAATCTTACTCCAACACAGCCAAAGAAGCAGCATCAATTGATTGATTGACTTTATTGATCTCACAGTGGAGAAATTTAAGGAGAAGAATGTGCCTAAGGAGGAAAAAGGTGCATGGGATGCATACAGTGTGTCCACATAACACAGTTTTTTTTTTTTTTTTTTTTAGGATTAATATACAGGGTTATTGCATAGGGTGTTGACCCTGGTATTTACTGTATATAGATGGCTATTCATATATATAGTTATTGCACTTGGTGTCAAATATAGAGAATCAGGTTATTGCACAGGGTATCAAATAGCAATTGCACATTATACCATCAAATGATGGCAGGTAACATAAACAGATTCCCCTTTATATAGATAAAAATAGATAAATATAGATGAAAGTTTATATTCTTTTGAAGCTGATGTCGTAAACTTAAAAGTTATAGTTTCTAGTCTAACGGGCAGGAGATCAAAAGCTTTTATTTTAATTATATGTAATATATTTGAGAAATCAAGCTTTGAGGGATCCCTACTGTTGGGTCAAGGAAGCAATAGCTCAGTTTGCCTATTCCTTGGTTCCTTTTTAAGGACAAGCAAAGCTTTCAGATTCAATTCAATACAGTTCCCTTTATTTATATAGCCCCAATTCACAACACATGTCATCTCAAGGCAATTTACAGTTCACCAGATCATACAGTCAAATTGGTTCAAAGTTTTCTATCTAACAAAAACCAGTTGATTGCATCGACTCATTGACTTGGATGCAATCCCTCAAACTAAGCATGCTTGTAGCGACAGTGGAGAGGAAAAACTCCCTTTTAACAGGAAGAAACCTCCAGCAGAACCAGGCTCAGTGTGAGCGGCC
>NW_015150557.1:658751-721735 GCF_000732505.1 Cyprinodon variegatus
GGGGGGGGGGAGCACAGGCTGCAGACCCCCTGAGTCTGATGAGAGTCTGGCGGCTCTTTTCCAGAGGAGAAGCAGCGGAGATGGGCTCACACCTCTGATTCACTCTTCATCCTTCAGCTTATTTATTTTTTCTCAAAGACCTGGAACGATATAATATCCAGAAGGGTGTTTTTTAGCCACTTCTGTCCAGACGGACGGATAGACTCCATCTGATCGCAGGAGGAACCAGTTTTAGTTGCATTCCGACGCTTAGTTCTCACCTGGAGAAGAGAGGCGCGCTGCGATCATCATGCACCCAAATAAGTGCTTACCTGAACTGATGGCCGAGAAAAACAGCCTGGACCCTTCCTTTGTTCACGCGGTTCGGCTTCTAGCAGATGGTAAGCAAGGTACAGTAGGGTGTTTCTTTCCATCTAATCTGCTCTAACAGGTGCTTCATAGCATGTTTACCATGTTACTCTTGTCTGTAAACTAAAAGCTTTACTTCAGTTCTTATGATTGCAACTTAGATGTCTTTACTTCAGAAGTTTAGATTCATTCAGCTAAGTAAAAGTGTGCAAAGCCAAAGACTCATCACCTTGTTTTCCTCCAAAAAGTTTGACTAAGAGTCAGATTTGACAAGAAAAGCTGCTGCTGTGTTTTATGCTTGGCTACAAAGCAACCAACAATGAACAGTTCACACTAATTGTAATGATGGATTAAAGTTAAAAAAATATAATCTTTCGGATTTGACAAAAAAAAACCAACAGAAACTTACCACACATAAAATATTTAAAAAAATTTTATACAACCTTTGTAAACATTATAATACAATCAGCATTATAATTGAACAGTATTTCAGAAGGGTAAACAAAGACTTTGTCTGTTATACATCAGTTTTTAGATTGCAGTGTGTCAAGATTCCTAAAATTATTGCTGCATTTTTCCTTGGCATGGTTTGGTTATTAGTATCAAGGCACACAGAGCTTCTAAAAGCTTACAGTTCAAAAAACAACAGAAAAAAAGGATCTTAGTTTGTTTAAACTAAATTTGTTCTGGGGAGAGTGATGAATTGGCCAGTCTTCTCTTTGGGATGTGGAAATTTAAGTAGCACTGCCCTCCTCCACCTGTTGCTGCACACTGCCAGCTGGCTGGCTGAAACATGGCACACAAAAAAAATCCAGTTCCTTAACAAGAACATATAAATTCATTCCTTTGTAGATATTTCCTTTTGCAAAAAAAAACAAAAAAAACAGAGCAAGTGCAGAAACTAAAGGAGCCAATCATTCTAATTAAAGCTTCACTTGGCAACATATGAAGAGAATCTGTTTATGAGAAGGCTTTAAAAAAATTAATAAATCCACTATGAGCAATTTCTTCCTATAGTTTGTTTAAAGCAACACTGAGATACAATTCGATTATTTTTTAGGTCAATATACAGCACTTGGCATGTATCAATGCTCCACACTTGCTGCCGTTCTTTAGAACCGTCCTTGTCTTGATGAGCAACTTAATAACTCCCCGGTGTGCTGGTCCAGAGTGGTTTGCTATCAGCTTCCAAAACAAGGATGGAGACAGTTTAATTTTGCGGACCTGGAGATAGGCCAATATTTAATTCAGCCAATAATTTTGGGTTATATACTTTGTATCGGTATTGACTGATACATGCATGTGTTGGATAATTCATAAGTGCATTCAGCAACCGTGCCTTGAGATATTGCTGTTTCCTAATGTTTTGTTGTTTTGTTAATAATTGTATTTTCTTTATTTATACTTGTGCAACATTTATTATGAGTGTGTGCTATCTTTATTAAGTATACGGAGGAAGAAAATGCAATATCAGCTCTAAGAATGGGCCCAAAATATTGGCATCATATATCAGGGATCAGTTAGACTGATGTTAAAATAATTGGTATTAAAACCATGAATCCGTCGATATACAAGTAGCAGTCACCTTCAAGGGAACTAAATAGGTTGCAGGTGGCTGAAAATTTACAAAGTGTTGCTTTAAGCCCTGTTTAAAATGTTTGTGAAAATAGGAGTAAAACTGGTGTATTCGTATTCCAGGTTTATGATTAGAGCAGCAAATCTCAAATTCCTTGCATTTTCAACACGTTTAATGTTGCAGTCACAATATGTTACAGCTGGGTTTTCCCAAACTTTTAGTGGCTTAGATGCTCAAGTTCAAAAAAGTTGGGATACCAATATCTACTTTGTAAATAAAGAGGTGAATATATTATATAAAACAGTTTAAATATAAAAATATCACATATGTAATAAAAAAAAAACAATAAAAAAACATGGCTTTTGATCTTGAGCATCCTTTAGTTGTACTCTAAACTTGTTAATCTTCTCATTCATAAGACCTGTATTTTTTTTTTCATATTTTCACATATCTGCTAATATGAGTAAATATGTGTTGATACAACTTGCATATCAGAGTGTTAATGCAAAAGTAATGTTCTTTAACTTGAGCTTTCCTGCTGCAATGTGTTGATGAGACACCTTACAGTGCGGCTTTGGCACTCTCTGGAGTGCAGATGGGATCATCTGTCACATGCTACATTTTGCCAGATTTTCTCAAGGCTGACTCACAATGAGAAAACATGTCAGAGACCATTAATATGCTCTGTAACACCTCATCAAATGGCGTTTTAAAACTTTTTTTCCGTAAATTTGCGCTTCAGTCAACCATAATCTTCAATATCATATGGTGCTTTACAAATAGATGTGTAAATTTTATATAAAAACAGGCAGCTTTAGGGATGTGTATTTTTCTCACAACTGTTCTGAAAGTTTCTGTCGAATAATATTTGGCAACCTGCTCTGGAAATGCTCTAAAGTTTGTGTGGCTTAATCTAAGTTTACAGCATGGATTTCTCCCTCTTTAACAAAGCTCTTTGGTCAGCCTTTACGCATTGATAATGCAGAATCCTGCATACCTGCGGGCAGCGAGATAAACTGCTTTCAGCAAATTATTGATTCAGTTATTTATCACTGAACAGAAAGGCACATAATCCTGCATTATTCATATCACAGACAATAAAACACCAAACATGGATTTACTGTGGTCTTAGTTAAATCACGATATTTATGAAATATATTTTTCATGCTTTGTGAACAAATGATACACTCTGCATAATCATTTGTCTATATTTGAGCAGATATATGATGGGTTAGGGATGAGGGTCATTCATTACCCGGCTGGCATGTAAGGCTGTGGGTGTGTAATTGCGTTTCTTGCGTTGTAGAAACTGTTTTATGTCTTTGTTATTCAAAGTGACAATAAATCTAGGTTACTGAAAACATCTTTAAGAGATATTGGCCATAACTGTCTTAGTATTCATTGAATATATTTGTCTGTGGAAACAGGAGTCTAATGACTGCTCAGACTGACAGATGAAAGTCAGCTCTCTCCTGCACTTCTTTCTTCTCCCTAAATAACACTGCAGTTGTTATTTTATAGTGGGTGGAAGTCAGAGACAAGAAAGGCGAGCCATTAATAGATCCCACAGGTTTTCCTTGTAAGACTCGCCTACATGCTATGTAAGAAAACCAAAGGGATTTCTAATAAGCAGACAGGGAGGCAGACAGGAAGTAAAAGACATCTAGATGAGTAATGACAGTTGAGGATAATAGCTGTTTTATAAACTTCATTGTCTGCATGTTTTAGAGCAACGTTCTGTTATGCAGCCCATTATGCTGCAAACAGACTAGAAAATATGGTGCTGTATCTGTTTCAAAGTGTTCATACCTCTTGAGATTTTCTGCTTCCTTGCAAACTCAACTTTATTGTGAATTGGTTGGGATATTATGTGATTGACCAGCTTGAACTAATGCTGAGTTAATTGTTAGATAAAAGTCTTAAAAGTAAGTTGCAAATTTTCATTCTCTATTTTGTAAACACTGACTTAATAAAGTCCACCTATGTCTAATTTCATTTCAGTATTAATACATGTATTTGGTTAAGTTTACTTTTAAAATAGAAAACAAACTGCATAAGGAAGAACAGAACTAACAGCAGACAGGTCAGGAGTACAATTGCAGAAAAGCTTAAACAGCATCTCAAGCACTCAAAGCATTGTCCAATCCATTCTTTTACACCAGAATCTTAATGATATTCAGAATGTATTAAATTAGATTCTGAAAATTTGATGTAGGCTTTCTAGGATTCTCCCTGCAGATATTTTGGGTGTCTTGGTTTGTTATTTCTCAGTGTCCCCTTGCTGACCTCTAACTCCCAGCTGCATATCAGACAGAGATCCACCCTGTCTGAGTTTGATTCTGCTGGAGGTTTCTTCTTTTAAAAAAAGATTTCTCCTTATTTTTGCCTTACGAAAATGATCAGGGCAGGGATTGAATAGAGTTTCAAATTAAATTGCATTTTCTGGTTACCAGTTTCGTGATTTTGAAATAAATCTACTTCTAATGGATTTTTCTACCACTCATCAGTGCCTATATAGAAAGAGTTTATAAATGCTGGAAGTAGATTTGCATATGTTTCTACAAGACATTTTATCTCTCAGCAATGAGAATTATTGACCCTAATTTTGAAAATTGCTTCAACGAGAAAGTGTGGCTGCTCACACTTTCATTCATGTGAAACCAACATATTTTTCGTATAATATTAGCAGTGAGAATATTGCATCACTTCATAAAGCTTTAAGCTCAACATTGCAAGTGAGTCTTTTTGTCTGTTTCCTTGTGCAGGGGACGCTACAGCAAGTCAAGTTGCACAAAGATTAGTTTTTACACCGAATGCCTTTTCTGACACAAGCAGGATTTAAAAAAAAACTCAAGTCCCTTTTATTAAAGATACAGGCTTAGCCCATTACACCACAGAAGGACTTTAAAGCTTGACATTAACCTTTAAATATTTACCTCAGCTTATTTTATGTTTGATTTAATGTTAACTTGTGATAGCAATGTCTGGATAACAGAACATTTATAGCAAAACATCCTTACAGTATGCCTACGCCTGAGCTGGACCTTACTGAGAAACTATTTGAGGAAGCCATTCGATTTTTCAGTCTTTACATCAGTGGTGGGCTATGAGGGCCTTTAAAGTCATCTATGCTGGCCTAAAATCTATCAGAAACACTAATTTACATTCACAATCTAAACTTGGATTTTCTTCTTTCCAACTGTATTAATTTATTCCAAACATTCTGTTCTCTAAAAAAATAAAAATAATCATATTGTTTCTGTTTATGTTGAGATGAGAAACTGGAATAAAACGTCAGATCAGACAGCACTCAGCTCAGCTTGCATCCATCAGAATAACTTCACCCTGTCAAGCATTTACAAGCATGCTGATCGGATTGTCAGTCGGCATACACCTCTCACAGTCGGATTCAAATTTTTATTCTGATCCTCGCGAATCAATCAGAACATTTTGTCATGTTTACATGACACATTTTTAGTCTGCTAGGTTTATTCCAATAATTTATATCCATGTAAACACAGCTTGGTGCTCTCTTCCATCTACTAGACTTCAGTACTTGGTTAGAATTTATATGCTTTGATGTGTTTCTCTTCCAGAGATCAACGGATAGAGATTTGATTAAGGCCAATGCAAAAAAACATTGTATTGATATTTGCCTAAACTGATTCCCGATGTGCTGCCAATATTTTCTAGGCCGATTCTTTGCGGTGCTATTGCTTTTCCCTTTCTCAATTTACATGACAAAAATGACACAATAAGCCATTTTTACACAAGCTCTTATTTAAAGAAAAAATATTTTTTTAAACAAATGAAATAAAACATCAACAACAAGTAGCAAAACAATGCCTGGCCAATGTACAAGTCTATTCTCTACCAGTTATAGCCCACCAGAAATAGTGTTGAGCATTGTCGGAATTGAAAGAATCCGTTTCCATTTTTGATCCTTTTTATCATTTACAGTTCTTATTAATTCTGTATTTCATTTTTTTTTTTGTAAGTGGAAAATTATAAAAATTTTTATGTTTTAAATGAGCTGGCTAACCAGAGTTTTGTCTGAAGGAAATAATCAGAATATTGTCATAAATTTTTATTCCTTCAGCTTTTAACTTTAGTATTAATTATCACAGTCATATTCAAACACTATTTAAATATCAAACCACTGAACTGAAATAAAGGTATTAATATGAACATGAATCTTGTAATTTTTCTTTTTACAGATTAACAATTTCTCATAAAGCTCTCTTTTTGAAAACATAATTAAAACACATTACAAAGTGCCTGGTCCTGAAGGTACTAGGTACAGATCCCAATTTAGATAAAATACACAAAGTTCTGCTTAAAACTATTCATAAGTTTGTCAGTATTAGATTGAAGTAATTTTCTATGTTATCAAGAACACGTAAGCAACCAGATTGGTATTTGTAAAAACACATTGTAAAAAAGAATGAAAAAAAATGCTGTGCTTCATAGAAAAAGCCTCATAAACATAAATTTAGTCAGATTTCCCACTGAAAACCCAGTTTTTACAAAACAAAAGCCGATGGTAAGCGGGTCCACCGCTTACGATCGACTTCTGGCTCTTTTCCCATTTGACTGAAAAGCTGAGTCTGACCCCCTGCTGGCAAGCTGTGTGCCGACTCTTTCCCACCACTGTGTGTGTGATGACGGCATTACGGTGGCAGAGTCTTGATGATGTCGACAGTGCGACAGAAATCAGGGAAGTAAATAATGGAGAGCAACATGGACGGGAGCCAGAGAGTTGTCAGTATTCTATATTATTTTGCTCTTTAATCTGTCCGAATCTCTCTCACCAGTGATGCGAATGTCAACATAGTTGTTTCAGTTTGTTAGATAAGAACCAACTGGCGTGCTGTGTTGATGTCCGTATATTCCATTAAATGGTGTCTCGTAATTTAGCAGGTCAACCCGGATCTGGTGTTCCCACAGCATGCAGATCAGAAGCGAGGCGATTTTAACGTGGGTTGCTTGCCGCGTCGTTGACCTGGGTAGATACGCGTCAGTGAGCCGTTCCCACTGCCACTAAAAGGCGGTTGTTCCCTGGTTTAAAAAGATTTTCCGGTCAGTGTGAAAGGGTTAATACACACTTTTTCAATTAACCTTTCATGGCACTGTGTGTGTTGTCTAAATCCTGATTGTTAGATCTGTTAGATCCTTCCTTCCTTCCTTGCTTCCTTCCGTCCTTCCTTCCTTGCTTCCTTCCTTCCTTCCCATATGAAGTATGTAGCAATGTTTTGCTTTTATCTTTTTTGCTGTTGCACTGCAGAGTGCAGCTCAAAGTCATACAACTGATTTAGAGATTTTTTTCTTTTTTACCATGAATATGGAAAATTGATTCCCGCTTATCTGCCTTTCTTTATTGTTCATCAGCTACTGCTCATATTTTCCTTGTATCTATTATGGCCTGCCCAGGATACAGAGCTGACCGAGCTTGTTGTGACAGATAAACGGCAGCTCTTTTGGTGTGACCTATCAAAAGGACGCTGAAATTACATCTCAGGAAAGAGATGTGATTTTGGATCACATTTTCAACATTTAGCAGACACTCTACAGAGAATGACTTACAATGAGTGCACAGGTCGAATACAATTAAATTCCAAGGTCAGAGGTATTTCTTGGAAACAGAAATGAGTGAATGGACTGAATCTGCAAAGCTTTGACTGTAGACATTAGATAAGAGATGTGATATAGGTGCCAGAGTGTTCCAATTCCACTAGTAAAGAATTACAATAGTCCAGCCTTGAAGTAACTAATGCATGGACTAGTTTCTCAGCATCACCCCTGGACAGGATATTTCTAATATTTGCAATATTCCGCAGATAAAAGAAGGAAATGACAGTTCGTGATAAAAAATAACCCTTCCACTCCAAATGATGAGTACGGCTCTCATTATCATAAATAAATGACCTTACATTCCTTCCTTAAATAGACACTTCTCTCTTCCTCAGTCCTGAGCCTGGAGTCCTCCAGTTAAGCTTGGAGAGAGTCTCGTTATTTCACTTTTGTCAATAAACCATTTAACATTTCTTGTCTGTAGTTGTTGCCTGCACAGTAATCTCACATATCAACTTAATTACAAAGTCATGTTTACTAAGATATTTGTGAAGTGAGGGAGATTAATTAGACAAGTTTGAAAGCATTCAAACCTCTTTATTTTATTTATTTATTTTTTACATATACTCAGGCTACAATCTCTAAATGAAATATTTTATCCTATGATTTTTCTAGATAGAATAACAAAGAATAGCACACTGTAGAAGGAATGGATGGAATCTATTTTTATTTCCCTTCCCTTAATTTTACCTTCCTGTTGTTCTAGATGTAGCTGCCTCTGTGCTAGGTACATTTTTATTCTGTTTTGTTTTGTGTGTATTCCTGCTGCGAGTCCTTGGGCTTTTTAACCATCTTAGAGTCTTGCATCATTAATAGAATTATTATCATTTTAGTTAAAGGCTCACTTTTTCATGCTTATGCTGTCAACCGCAGTGGAAGTAGAAAAAACGTATAATGTTTTACCTGAGTGTTTGCTGTCAATCCAATCAAAACATTTTTTAGATTATCTGGAAATCAGAAGTTTAAATAGCAACAACCACATACATTAGCCTCATATATCTATTTTCCAACACAAATCTGATACCATCATGAGTCCACAGTTTTGTAGATAAAAACCTAATCTGAATTTATATCCGATCCAACAGAAAATTGGGTCGGACGAGTTTGTGGCATCTTGCGCTCATTGATACTCAATGGGGATGATCACACCCAACCCGATTTTATGCAAGGGGGCTTGCGTAGGTCCAACTGAGATAGACCCCAGGTCTATTTTAGTTCGGCAACGCAGCAATTCAGGGCAATTTCATGGGTCTGACAGGAAGTGAGATGCAGTTACAAAGTAAAACACATCCGCTTTGGGGAAAAATATAAAATAAAATTTGTTTATGGCATGGGGAAAGAGTCAGTTTTTGAGTTGCACAGAGCATTCACAGCAAGCAGGACAGACTCTTGCAAAAACAATGAATGAAACATTAAAAAATAATACTTTACTCACGATAGGAGAAGTTCAGGATGGCAAAAACAGATAAAGTAGTGATCCTCTTTGAACCTCACAAAAACAATGAGAGACAAAAAGTTTATCAATCGCTTAAAAAAAAAAACTTCTAGAGGAGAAAAAAATGGAGATCGTAAAATAGTGATCCTCTTTCAGCACCACAAAAAAAGAGGACCAGACAAAGTAGGTGAGTGCGACATATCACTCTCACCTCTATGAAAAATGGAAAAACTTCGATAAACTTCACAGATCTCGCTCTAAGAATCACCTCTCACTGCCTCAGTCAGCATACAAACCCCCCCACTGCGTTTATTGCTGTGTTTTTCTGTTCTTTAGACATAGATGTTTTTAATATAGGCATATGAACATTCTCTACGTGCTCTGGTTTGAGATGCTGCACAGACTCGTTAAGGGGGCTTTGTTTTATAGAATATGCCAGTGTTCGTTTGTTTTTTTTATATATAACTTTTGATATTCTGACCAAGTGAAATGTGGAAAATTGTTTTAATTTCTATATAGCACAGAGAAGTGAAAGAAATCTGCCCAGATCTGCCCACCCTGCCTAGTCGGAGCCTCTCTCCTTAGACAGTGTGTAATGGAAAAAAAATTTGGATCAGAGATTAAAAAGTTGTTTATTCAGGCCTTAGACTCAGTGATTGCAAATGGGATTGCAAGAGGAAGCTTGACATAGTAGTTTCATCCTTGCCATTTGCCTTTATATAATATTACACAGATTTTAACTTTAAATGTGTATACTTATTTGATGTACGACTCCTAACCACTGTTCGGCTTTGAATCTAAACAGTGGTTCACTTGTGGCTCTATTATATTATATTCACCTCATACAATACAATAAACGATGTGAGTTTTCTATATGTCATCCTACTTTACTTAGTTTAAATCTGCTACTGATTTTATTATTTATTATTATAATTTTTGTTATATATTACTGAATGTAAAATTTATTTGATTGTGTTTTTATTGCTTCTTCTACAATCTGTTTTTTTTCTTCTCACATAACCAAAAATTTAATAAAATTATTCATATGCAGTTTTATTGAAGTTTTTTTCAAATATTGTTTGCTGACCTAATGGCTGGCTATGGGACATTTATTTGGGCCCTAAATCCCTGAGAGTTCCCCTAATCAGTGCTGTTAAGGATGTTTAATCAAGCATCCATCAACTCCACAGCTTTATCTTCGGTCAACACCAACGTTATGTTTTCTGATTGCTAATCGAGTCTTAACTTTAGAATCAAATATTGTTTTGCACTTTTTCACAACAAATCTTGGACTTTTCTTCATTTTTAAAACTTGCTGGGAGACTTTGACTGGCTTAGTCAAGCCTTGTTCATCCAATGTGCACATAAGGTGTTATCATTTTAAAAGCATAAACTCGGAATAACTTTATTTACTAACAAACTGAGCAAAACACAAAAATAATAAATGATATACCAGCAGGAAAACTTTGTATGTAGTGAGCTAATGGGGTAGAAATAAAAATAAAAAAAACATATAAACGTTATAATGCCTTCAGAGGCTAAGCCGACGCGTTAGGCCCCTAAAATGTGCACTATTCGTAGAATTGATACACTGGTTGTTACCTTGAATGATGAATTAAAATCTGTTTTTAATTATTGCCAGCTCTGAAACTAATTTTTTATTGCTCTTGTTATTGTTAAAATTCATCCCGAATCCAGCGTCATTTTAACACAGAGCGAACATCCACACCTGCATCATGGTGCCTTGTTGCTTCAGCTGTCAAAAACTGTTTCCCCAACACATTTGGAACACCTAATGCAAAAAAGGATGGTTCTGTAAAAGGTCCTTAATAAAAATTTATTATTCTTAATCCAGTGGGACAATGCATGACTACAAGCTCTTCTCAAGGCAACAGGAGTGCCTCCAGCTCATAGTGGTGCCAGTTTGCATTTATCCATGCAGTGATACAATAGAAAATTATAAACTAGTTTTTAAACATAATTTTTTTGTTTTGTCCTTCTGAAATGCTTTGCTGCCTCTGAGGGTGATTGGAAAACATGCCACCCCAGTCAGTTGCATGGTGCCAAAAACTACTACGGTTAACTCTGCCCGAGGTTGCTAAAGCACTCATCCCCTGAAGTGCTTCATGCAAATTAGGGTGACTTTCCACACTGATTTAGGTGCGTTTACATGAAAACTTTCATTCAGCCAGGTGCTTTGAAATGGTTCTGATGCTCCAGGATGGTTTGAGGGTTTGTGTGAGTTAATACACCCACTAACCAAACACATACATTTTTCTGTTATATGCCTTAGCTTCTTTCAACGTGAACCACAAAATGTAAAGCAAGGAACAAAAAAATTGCTGATTTGCTGGATTTGTTAGCATAAAATCCACGATCACTGTTTAGCAGTTCTACAGGAAATACTGAGTAACATATCACAAAAAATAATAGGGAGTGGTGAAAAGTATAACGACTGAAATAATCTAACCCAAATAACATCTAAATATATGAAGAACTGAAATGATTTATTTAAACTTTTCTGGACTTCTAGAGACAAAATGTATATATAGGGATATGTCACCTGTAATGTTATTTCAAGCTGTTGCATGGCAACTGAGAAAAAAAAAGTGTAACTAAGCATGAATAAAAGATAAAACCATGATCAATACAATTGTTCAAACCTCATAAAACCATTTCTAATACCCTTGCCTTCCTTCAGATTTTATTTGTGCAAATGAAAATACAAATTGATAAATATTTATCAATGCGGTTTTTAATTCCACCTGGTGTATTGGTAATTTAAGAGAAAAGTAATCATTAAAAAAACCCATTGTAATTAAAAAGATGCATTACCCTTCACTTTTTATGTGTAAATTTTGGCAAACATGATTGCTTTTAGACTCATGGCAAATTTGATCATGGCATAGTAATTGGACTACATTGCTTCAGTGCAGCTCAGTTAAAAACACATTATAGGCATATGAACAAACACTATTTTCTCACTGTATCATTTATTGTTTTTCATCAGTTTGTATATGAAAGTAAAGGCCAAAGCTATTGCCCATCTCATGCTGTAGCTGAATCTCCACACTAGCTTTCCTTTTTTCTGCATTGCAACATCTTCCAATGTTTGATCTGAGCATCTTTATATTGTTCAATAGCTGGAAGAAATCTGTGAATAATTAAATCTTCTGCTAAAGCAAGCACTTAATAAAAAAAAAGCTTCTGCTTGTTGGCCTCCAACTGCATTTTGCACAGCAGCACACAATTCAAAGTACAATATTATAACAGCTTGGGTTGGTTTAGCACTTTCTGAGCATAGTTTCTTAACTGATAGGTGTGATTCAAAAAGGCCTACTACCACCATACACCTCCTTGTTTTAGTTACCCTTCCTTTTAAGCTTACGTATCAGATTTGATGTTATTCAAGGTCCCACTCTTTTATGCACATAGACAAAGCAAAAAAAGCGAGCAGAGTGAAAAAATGAAAGCAGACAAAGAAGGATGCTTACTGTGCTCAATATCTGTCTACTCAAAGCACACTTCAGATTCCAGAACAGCCCTGAGTTTGCTCCACTGGGTATGATGATGTGCATGCTTCATGCTCTGTTTTATCTCATCAAATCCCAGTGTGATGTGACAGTGAAGCAGACTAGATATTAATCAGATTTATGTTGGTAGAAATTGATGATGATTGGATTGATTAAGGTTTCATTTCATCACTGTATGCCTGTTTTGTCTGGATTCATGTTTCTCTGTCAACCCTTTAAAAAAAAACATCTACCAACCCCCAGTTTACAGTTCCACTTACAGCCCACAAAAAATAGGATAAAAAGGCCTCCACTCCAGTAGAAGTAAAATACTATATTTGTGTGTAATCATAATCTAATAAAGCTATAGTTGCAGATCAAAAATCAAGCTGAAAACATCTTTTTTCTAAAAAATAATGCATCTGTAATTTTTTTTCTGTTGCTGCACATGTAATTTGATGCTGAAAAGTATTCAATTCAATACAGTTTGTTTATATAGCACAAATTCACAACACATGTCACAGCAAGGCACTTTATTCAACCAGATCGTACAGTCAAATTGCTTCAAAGTTTTCTGTCTAAGAAAAACCAGCTGATGGCATCGACTCATTGACCGGACAGCAATCCCCCACGCCAAGCATGCTTGTAGCGAATTGAAGTTGACTGTTCTTTTTACTAACTTCATTAATATGTTTTAGGCTAGCTGAACAAAGATAAGCCTTGAATCTTAAAATTCATCACATATATTCTTAAACATGGTAATTTTACTTTTATTTTTTACATTACTTATATATTGAAATATTTTTAGATCAATATACAGTGGTTGCATATGTTTGATTCTATATAGCAGCTACCCTTGGCCTGTGTAGATGGGGTGGTCAGATGAATCAATGAAAGAGTTGTGTGGCCAAAAGCAACACTTTACAAGTAAGCTCTCAATGTTGTTGTTAGGCAACAAAACAGATATAAGACCAGATCAGAGATATTTTTGGTTTTTGGTGTAGAATTTAATCCTGTGGGGTCAAAATCCATGCTCGTTATTAGTTTTTTTTTTTCATTTTCATTTAGTGCTGTAAACTAAATATCAGACAACAGTTTCTTACCTAATTTTTCATGTGGGATGAAAAATGGAATTACTGATGTTTTTCTTTCATTTTTTAAATTTTGGTTTTAAACAATAAATCCAACTGTCTGAATATACACTGACCACAACTTGACGACTTCTTTATCTTCTGATTTAAAATGTTCTACTATCAGATTTTACAGCGACAGTGTGGTGTTGCCAGTGGCCTTATTGGGACTAAACCTGGATGTAAGAATCAAGCGCCTCTAGTGACTAAAAGCACACTGCTCCTTTATTAAAACACAAAGTGATATAAGGACTGTCCGCTTGACACTTTTCACATAGAGGGTAAGCCACAGAAGGTGTTTAATAATAAAGCTGATTGTTCGAACATCCAGCTGATTAAACTTTAAAATTATTTAAAGATGTTTACCCTGAAGGATAGTATTTTGCTAGAGAATTAAAAATATATATCATAATTATCACTTATGTAAACTTTGAACATTTATTCAGCTTCTACATTAGTTTTATTAGAAATCTACCAAGTTTTACTTTTAGTATAATGAGCCAATGGTGCCTTATATAGTTATGATCAGTTTTACTGTTGTTCAGACTTTTTTTTAAACAAGCTCAGCTGGTACTATAAAGAATATTTGTTTTTCTGGTATTTACTTGCAACATTTCATGTTACAGTCTCCACATAGCTTTGATAGAATATTCTAAAATAATGATGTCTATATATATATGATGTCTATATTATATATGTTTGATTGTAGTTCATGTTTCTGTTGATTTTGTTTCTTATCTCTGTATTATATAGTTACAAGTCATTCATTTGATCTTAACCAACAATAAAATAAAACACTCAGGAGTTTGGCAAGTGACATTTGAGATTGTCAGGTGGACTAAAAGCAGTATTCAGAAAATGCTAATACTCTTTATATGAAAAAGTTTAATGGTTCCCTGTAGAGCTGCAACTGGCACTTTTACTAATCAGGGATTATTTCTTCGATTAATATTCAGATAGCAAAGGATTCTTTAAAGGAGATTTTTTTTAAAACACTTTAAACAAGACAACATCAAAATTTCAAAATTTTTCCATTTGATGAGGTCTGGATAAAGCATATTGACAACCGAGACATTTTTTTATTATCTTAAATCCAAAGTGTATACACTTTGGATTTAAGATCAAAAAGTATACACTGTGTGCAGAATTATTAGAATATGAGTATTTTGACCGCATCATCCTTTTCATACATGTTGTCCTACTCTAAGCTGTAAAGGCTTGAAAGCCAACTACCAATTAAGTAAATAAGGTGGTGTGCATCTCTGTAATGAATAGGGGTGTGGCCTAATGACATCAACACCCTATGTAAGGTGTACTTAATTATCAGGCAACTTCCTTTCCTTTGGCAAAATGGGTCAGAAAAGAGATTTGACAGACTCTGAAAAGTCAAAAATTGTCAGATGTCTTTCAGAGGGGTGCAGCAGTTTTGAAATTGCCAAGCTTTTGAAGCGTGATCATCGCACAATCAAGCGGTTCATGGCAAATAGCCAACAGGGACGCAAGAAGCATGTTGAAAAAAGAAGATGCAAAATAACTCCCCATGAATTGAGAAGGATCAAGTGTGAAGCTGCCAGGAAGCCATTAGCCACCAGTTGTGCCATATTTCAGAGCTGTCTGGAGTGCCGAGAAGCCACAAGGTGCTCAATACTCAGGGACCTGGCCAAGGTAAAGAAAGCCGAAAAAAGGCCACCTTTGAACAAGACAACAAGACAAAACGTCAAGATTGGTAAAATGGTAAATGGCATGTACTTGTATAGCGCCTTTATTCAAGTTAGGAGACTTGACCAAAGCGCTTTACACTACATTCATTCACACTCACACACTGATGGTGGCAAGCTACATTGTAGCCACAGCTGCCCTGGGGCTCACTGACAGAAGCGGGGCTGCCGTACACTGGCACCAACGGGCCCTCTGACCAGCATCAGTAGACAATGCAGGTGAAGTGTCTTGCCCAAGGACACAACGACACTGAAAGTCAGAGTCGGGGCTTGAACCGTCAACCCTTTGATTTCAGGGCAAACTCCTACATCCAACGCCACTGTCGCCCCCAGAGAATGCAAGATTGGGCCAAGAAATGTCTGAAGACTGCTTTCTCCAAGGTGTTTTGGTCTGAAGAAATGAGAGTGAGTCTTGATGAGCCAGATGGATGGGCATGACAGTAAAGGGTGGCAAGTTCCTTATCGACTGAGATGCCAGCAAGGTGGAGGTGGGGTACTGGTATGGTCTGGTATCATCAAAGATGAGCTTGTGGGACCTTTTCGGGTTGATGATGGAGTCAAGATCAACTCCCAGACTTACTGCCAGTTTCTGGAAGACACCTTCTTCAAGCAGTGGTACAAGAAGAAGTCACCATCATTCAAGAAAAACATGATATTCATGCAGGACAATGCTCCGTCACATGCATGAAAATACACCTCTGCGTGGCTGGCCAGAAAAAGTTTAAAATGAGAAAAATAATGACATGGCCCCCTTTGTTCACCTGATCTGAACCCCATCAAGAACCTGTGGTCCTTAATGAAATGTGCGATCTACATAGAGGGAAAATAGTGCACCTCTCTGAACAGTGTTTGGTGGCTGCTGCATGCAGTGTAGATCGCAAACAGATGAAGACACTGACAGGATCTATGGATGGAAGGCTTTTGAGCATTATGGTGAAAAAAGTGGCTATATTAGTCACTGATTTGTTTGTTTTTTGTTTTTGAACGTCGCAAATATTTATTTCTGTATTTTGAGTCAAGACTTGTTATATTGGTTTACCTGGTGAAAATAAACAAGTGAGATGGGTATATATTTGTTTTTTATTACGTTGCCTAATAATTCTGCACAGTAATATTTACCTGCACACACAGACATCCTCATAAAATGGCCAATTCTAAAAAAAAAAAATCTTCAAAAAAAAAAAGAAAAGTTGATATTAAGGAGTCTTTTGGGTTGATTGAGAACACAATTGTGGCCCAATAATAAAAATAATCCTCAAAAATACAACTAACCTAATAATTCTGCACATGGTGTGTGTGTATCAGTTAATGATTTAGGAAATACATTAATTGATGGTTCCCATAAAGTGAAAGTTTGTCTGTCAGACATGTTTGATCTTTGGACTATTAAGTTGAATTGTAAAAACTACCTTCTTGCCATTCGAATGCAGTGAATGGAAATGGAAGCAACAAGCAGAACAGCTATAGGTAATCACAGTAAGTGAATCGTAATATATTCAACCTGAAACTGTTACATGCAATCACTTAGGCATGCAACAATGCAGCTTGTGGTGATATGGTTTGTATTTTGACTTCTGTTTATGAAAAACTATATATATTGCTCTACATATTACATTTAACTAATTGTTCTTTTTAAATACATGTTTTTAAGGAAGTATGAAATGTGAAATGTCAACCTGTAGAGGAAAACTACTTTTCCTATGATATTAAATGGTAGTGGTATTGTTGACAGTATCCCACTGAAAAGTTTTGTTAAAAAACTGTAATGAAATCTTAAATGCTTATATAGGTTTTCAAATAAAAGTTTAAAGACAAGACTGTATTGAGTTGGTTTAATCTCATCTTAACTACATGGTAAAAATGAATACTGAGGTTTCAAAATATTTCAAGCTGCATTTTTTTTTTTGTTTCAGCTTGTACCGGCTGGCTTTTACACATGTTTTACAGAATATGGTTGGTAAAATGAATTTCAAATCTTTGTGGCTTTAAAAAACAGACAAAAAAATTATACAAACCCTTCCTTATAGTAATTATATATATATATATATATATATATATATATATATATATATATATATATATATATATATATATATATATATCTCCCACATTTTTTAGATAGATGTACTTTAAACTGGTATTTTGTCTCTCTCGGTGCTCTGTGTTACTGCATACAGTCCAAAGCCGATGTGTTTAACCTTAAGCCATGGCAAGCTGACTGAGCAAATTCTCTCTTTTTCAGGAGAAACCTCATCTCCTAACTCGGGGAATTGCCCACATACAGCTCGCTGTTGTGCAGTTGATACAGTGTTTTCACTCCTGCTCAGAAGCAGTGCTGATGCAGTTTGGGCAGTGAAACAAAGAGGATCAGGGGCACCAGAAAAGCCACTAAGAAGGTTTTACTCATCCAATCCACCCCCCAAATGAGGGTTTTTTTTTTTAAGCTGACAGTAGGACTGAAACAAGTAGCCTTCAAAGTGCAGTCTTACTTCTTTGATCTTTAGGCTCCTGCTGCTTTCTAGAACGTACTACAGAAATATGATAGCAGCAATCACGTTTTTCTTGGTTAAATAATATAAATTATTTTTTTTCCTTTTTTCTGTAAAACCATTGAAAACTCAGTTTAGTGACAGGCTGCTGGCTAGAATAAAGGTTTCTCATTAAATGCTGCTTAAAACTACAATTGACTTTCTTGCCTATTATCTATTTTTCTATTCTCAAGAGAAATGAATATTATGTGTATCTGTTGCATACACCTCAATTGAAAGCCTTAATTATTATTTTTTTTTTTTATTTGAATTTATTTTCCAATCTGTAACGAAATGTTAAAATATGGCACTACAACAATAGTTGCAACGCTATACTTAGGGGAATACTCTAATCCTTTTCCTCGGTTACTTATCTAAGTGGATGTCAATTCACAGCATCAAAGTGTTCCACCAGGGCCTGAGCACCAAATAAAAAAAAACCTAAATGCAGTTTTTCTCTCCAGGTTGAATTGGCTTTTTTATAGTTCTTTTTTTGTGAGGCTGTGGTCCAAGATTTGACAAGCATCATCCGAGCGTCCTTCCATTGCGTAATGATGTCCTAAAATGTGAAAGCTTCCAGCATTCAGCTTAGCAGTCTATAGTAACTATGCTACTAACAATATCGTTGTCACTGTTTACCCCACAAAAGGTGAAAAAGGAGGAGCTAGGATAAAGACCTAAAATTTTGTGGTATTTAAATTCAGGGCAGCTCAAACAATGCAGAGAAGATGAAAGTTGCTAATAAAGCAATTTGAGCAACCCTAGTACTTCGACAGTTTAATTTGCTGACCACCCAGAATTTGATGCAGTAATTAATGCAAAAGAGGCTCTGATCAAATGCCTAAATGCTTATTATGTACATCACATAAATATCAGTGTTTAAGTAGGCTAACATTTCTTCATGATGAAAATGTTTTTAATTGTAATATATAACATTTTACAAATAAGACTAAAGTTAGATTTTCAATGTAGAGTTCAATCCAAATTCAGACTTAACAGAAATAAACAGCCAAAACATTCTGAGAGGAAGATATATGCAAGTTACAGTTTTTTAATTGAAACACTGAAATAAATAACGTGTTCAATGATATTCTATTTCGTTGAGATTGTCACAGTGGGGGTGGAGGTTTGACAGGACCCAAATGCAGACACAAAAAGCTGAAGTGTTTTCTTGAATTTTTAATTAACCAAAAAGCTCAACAGAAGCAAAAATCCAAAACATAAATCCATAAAAGCCACAAAAACTGAGAACCAGGAATACTTACAAAAAGGAGACAAAGAAATGACGATAAACCAGCAAAGAGTGACTGAACAGGAGGAGAATATATGGCAGAGAGAAACAAAGACCAGGCTAATTAGCCGATTGGGAGCAGGTGTGAACAGAGGCAGGAAGGGTGCTAGGGAAAAGGAGTCTGACACAAGAGGGCAAACAAGAAATATCTAAGAACTCAAATACAATCAAAAACAACTAGAACACAAAATTGGAAATAAGACCAGTGAGAACTCAGAGATAAAACTTGACCAGAACCAAAACCATGACAGAGATATAGCGATATATTGGTACCCTGGTCATTTTAGGTCTCTTAGGAAATCGTAGGCTACGTTCACAGTCACACTACAGCCTGAAGTGACCCTGATCCAATTTTTTGGCCCATATGCGGCCTGTATCTGATCTTTTCATGGCTGTCTGAACAACACAGATCTGATTTTTTCCCCAATGTGACCCAGGCCACTTAGCTATGTGGTCCTGAATCCGATACAAATTGGATTTTTTTCAAATGCGACCTGTTTCTGAATGGCCAGGTCGCATTCATCCAACCTGAACGCCATTAATACCCAACAAAGGTCACTATTCTGGGTCTTGCTATGAAGAAGCTGCAAGAAAAGAACAACCAAGATGCGGAGAGCAGTATTTATGTTTAACCATCTTGAAAAGATTGTGTTTTTATGGTTGGAAAAGATCTCTAGATGTGCTCTGGCACTACCATCCATGTTTACTTCTGTAAACACAGAGCATGCTGGCCTGTGACGTCATTGCGTCCTCTACGGCCTCTACTTAAAAACCATGATAATACAATACAAAAAATACAATTTACAACATCTGTTTAATTAGTGAAATAATATGTCAGGAAAGAGTTTAGGTCCATCTAACTTGAACAAATCCTGCTTTTTGTGATAACAAGAGTTTTTTTTTTATCTGGAGTTTGAATAAAGACATCCCCGCGGCAAATTGTTTGTTCTGCACCTTTCTTCTTTGCACAACTGACCAACATATTTCAGCAGATTTTATTTTATTTTTTGTGATTCCATTTTCTTAAAGATGTGATGCTACAGATCTGGGTGTAATCTACATAAATATGCAGAATAATACATGGAATTTCATCAAAATGCATGCATAATACATCAATTAAATTAAGGCTTATTGTAATTGTGCAGGGGTACATTATTTGGTTGACAGTTCTGTTTTACTTTTGGATTTCAATTCAAAAAAATAAAAAACCTTAACCTCAGATTTACATATCTTAACTGCAAAGTGTTTTTAGACATTTCCCCATTTCTCTTTTTTAGGGATTGTTTCATTTCTGGTGAAACATTTTATGGTGTAAAATCAAATAAAACAAAAGACAGCATCTAGATGTCATACTGACTGAAATTAGTTTTATTTTCAAAATAAACTTAACTACTCCAATCAGTTTTTACCTAATCAAAATGAATTAAAAACTAGGTAATATGGTTTTATAAGGTTATTGTTATATTGATGGGGGTTCTAAGGTGTGTAACGATCAGTGACTTTTAAAGTAAGAGAGAGAAACTACAATGAGAGTGAATGCTTCTGTTATGTTGAGTACAATTTAAGAGCCAACAACAGAGAAATGTCACAAATCCAGTGGTTCCCAATCTTTTCTGTCTGGCCCCCCTTTAGTGCACAGGGAAGTTTTCACACACCACTCTACTTGAAATAAACTTTAACCCTCAAATAACTTTTTAGCAGTTGAAGAAAGATAAGTCATGTGCAGTGTATTAAGCGTTGCAATTAAATAAACATTCTCCTTAAAGTCCCAACACTACTACCTTTAGAATCTTGTTATTTCTATTTAAACTCTTTATTTTACTGTAAAACAAATTTCCACTTTGCAATCAGTACATTTGCTAAAAAAAATACATCTTAATTTATTCCAGTCATTTCTCAATGCCCCCGTGCAATCACACCAGGACCCCCCTATGGGGTCTGCCCCTATTTAGGGAACCACTGAACTAAGCAACGTTTGTATTTTTCTTGTCAATCTAATCAAAATAATTCTGTTTATTTGAGTTGCTCTATTTCACAACAAATGTCTTTAGGGCACCTTGCGAGACAAGCAGTTCAAATGTATGTGCAGAAAATTTGTAAGTTCAACACAATCATGTAGTTTATTTCCAATTTATTCTAGTTTAAAACAATCTAGTCAAAAAAAGATTTTTTAAAAATAACTATATTTAATACTATAGAATATACAATATTAGATGTATTTTTAATCCAATTAACTGTTTATGTTTATAAAAGCTTTAGATTTGATTTTAAGATGTTAGCATGTTCATTTAAATGAAATATGCTATTATTCCTTTCTAATTTCTGCATTGTGATTTTTTTTTCTGCAGAGATCGGAAAGTGTGAAGGGGATGAGCTGAAAAAAGATAGTGACACGAAAAAATACCTTGACATTATCAGCAATAAAAACATCAAGCTTTCTGAAAGGGTTCTTATACCTGTCCAACAGTATCCAAAGGTAAGGAAGTGCTGCTTTGAATCACTAAGACACTGAAGCTCTAAAACCAATGCTGTGTTATATTTTGCTGTGATACGATCGGTTAATTGCTGGATGACTTTAAATGTGGCCTTTCATGTTTGGCTGGTCTTTCCCACAAACACTAACATTTAAAAATCCCTCTGAGCTGGAAACTGCCATGGCTCCTTAATGACGTCTGTTTATTTAGATGTAGTCATCAAAACTCCAAGTTTTCAGTACACTAAAGCACCCAAGGGTACAGTGAAGAACAGTGGTCATAAATCACTGTGACACAGCGCTCAGGATTCTGAGTAACGCAATGCTGGTACTGGTAAAGTCTGAAACGTAGCCTAATGAGACTTCTCCAGCAGGCAGTTTAGCAACATGGAGCAGTTTGAGCAAAAGCGAAAAGCTTTACTTCCACTGTAATCATAGAAAGCACCAGTTCCAATCACAGATTCATGCACAAGGTATGAATATATTTCACGCTTTGTGTTATTCATTTTTCACTGTCTTTGATTCTGGGCTGTATCATTAGTTACATCCTTATGTTTTGCTGCACTGTCTATAATTAGAGTTATCACTCATTACATCCATCAATATGAGCGGGGAAAAAAAGATCTGAGAATTTTAATTATAAGATATTAATTATTTATATTAGGTTCTGTGTGTTATGTGTATGTCTGAAATTAAAAAAACAACAACGTTGGAACAGAAAATCAAAAATTAGATCTGATGTAAGTGGGCTGAACTTCCCTTTAATTAATCAGACTCCATTGTAAAAGATTTTGTGTCTTACTTATGGTTGGTAATTTCTTTAAGCTTTGGACTACAATTAAAGGTTTTATTGAATGAAAATCTCTCTTTTTTTAACTAAATAACATTTTTACTTTTTAGCTCTGAAATGTTTCAACATGAAAAGCTGTCCATTTCTCTGCAACAAGGAATATCTACAAACTTAGTGCAATGTAAAGCCATGTCAAAATAATTACAACCTACTTTTTTATAGAGGCTATTTCTTCAAACCTCGAAACTTACATTAAAAGGTTAACATATTAATCAATATTGTTTCTGCAAGATCCATACTAAATAAATCCCACCTGTGTTCAACTTAGTATGAAAAAGCTTTTTATTTTCATATGCTTTGCATTTAAAGGTATAGTGGACTTTTTTTTTCTGGATCAAAGACCACCTTAAAAACAGACCTCAGCTTGTGAGACTAAAGGGTCCAGTGCCTAATTATGCCAACAGCACTGGAGCAGCACAGGGAATTCTCACCATGGCTTTTTATTCTGTACACCTCCAACTCTATAAGACAGAGTCTTGTCATCCACAGAAGCAATTCGATCTTGCTGCACTTATTGGGTGCATCAGAGAGGGACAAGAAGCCGAGTACAGGAAGCTGGTGAACTGCTTTGTGGCATGGTGTGGAAAGAATCCTCTTATCCTGAAAGTAAACAACACAAAGGAGAAGATTGCAGATTTCAGAAAAAAAAACAGGAACCACTTTACTGCTATTACCATCAAGTTATGGTATTCCATAAGCAGAGGAGGTGGAATGCATGTATATATATATATACAGTATATACATGCTCTTCAACTGGACAGCACAATCAATTGGAGATGCATCTGGTAATCTGTCTACCAGAAGGGACAGTTAAATTATATTGGATTGAATTGAATTCAATACATCAAAACAGGAAGTGAGTGGCGAGTGGAAACTGGCAATGAATGAGCACATACAGTGGCGTTAAGTGAACACGTCACAAAGATTGCCATGTTGACCAACCAATAGATACAGTAAGATAATCACTCTGGAAGTTGAAGCCCAAAAAATCTGCCATACTTTGATAGATATCGTCATTACCAATCATCATTTCAATATAGAAAAGGTCATATTGCAATCTGAAAATACTACCTGGAAGTGATATTTGCTATAAATTCATATTTTAATCTTAAAGCATACAAATACTCCATGCCCATAACATTTTTAACTAATTGGATTGATTTTTAATGTCCACAGTGCCAAGATTTGATGTGTAGTTTTAGCGGTTGGGTTGTTAAAGCTGAAGGTGTGGTTGATACATAGTAAAGAGGAAGGAAACATTGGGGGTAGTCATATTTGGTATCATCAAAGTAATTCTCTTCTTTAGTATTTCCAAATAGGAGCTTCAAGCAAATGTTTTAATATGAACAGAGCAGCTTCACCCTCATCACTTTAGTTTCTTGTAACTTTTTGTGTACCTATAACTGATCCTGTAGTTTGTTCACTGATTGGGACAAAGATCAGATTTTTAGATTCCGATCATCGGATCTCCTATGCATGAATGCATTAAATCAGCTGGGCAATTTCTCTTTGCATCTTTATTTTTTATCAAACGTATTACTTTGTTCTACAGGATGTGGTTCTGACTCAATGTAATGTGCCACAAATGATAAAACCAAAAGGGAAATAATACTTTTATAATCTCTAAAATGAGTACTTGAAAAAGTAACAAATCGAGAAATGCAAGGTCTGATTCACAAAAAGAAAGAACTGAAACAGAACTAAAACATGGCTGTCAGTGAGATTGCAGGCCATCACATTGATCATTGGGGATTGACAATATGAGAAGTAAATATTTAAAAATATTTTTATTAACCTAAAAATATACATCATTCTCTATAAAGCAGTTTTCTAATCATATCCCTGTATTATTTTTCTTTATTTAAATCTTGTAGTAGATACTGAATTAAATATATTACACAAATCAAATGCATTTTAATAGAAAAAAAAATGCTTGACCACCAGCTCGAAATAACAATGCATCTGGTTCTTTGGTAATTTAAGTGTGAACATTTGGAGTTGATAACTGAGTGAGCGGCATTGTGTGACTGTTCAAACTTTAAATCTATTTGAGCTTCATTAAAATTGTAAGCCATGCGGACCCGCTCTTCAGTCAGGCTGATTTAGATAAGTTCACTGGTTGAATTGCTTAGGGTAATTATTTGAATCTGAAAATGCATTTAGTTTGATTAACAGTTGCTGGTTGTAGATTTAAAACTATTAATTTGCTGCTCCAAAAAAGCATTATGTTGCTTTTACAGAGCAGTCTGCTGGTCTGTATTTCATTCAGAATTAGACCTTGGACTGTGCAATTTCACTGAAATCTAAATCACAAACTTCTAAACCTCAATTGAGAATATCCTCTCTACCAAAATAAAGCACGTTTATTATTTAAATATTACATCAGACCAATTTATACAACAGCAAAAACATTGAATACATAAATTCCAGACTGAATGTGTAATAACTACAGTGTTTGAAAAGTAACTGATATCATGGATTAGTTTCTTCCACTCCTGAGAATCATTGCCATTTAGATATTTCTTCATTCTGCAATGAAAAAAAAAAAAATTCTCAGTCTATCTTTAAAACATTTTCACTTGGAGAGTCTTAAAGGACCTGTGGTAACAGTTTTCTGTTACATAAAAACCTCACTGTTGTAAAAGTAATAAAGCATTCTAAGTAATTTGTATTGACTTTTTGTTTCTACACTATTTATTCTTAAATGCCAGTCTGCTTCCTCTTAAAGAAGACGGTGAACTGCAAATGTTCATGTAAATCCCATAAAGTATGTTTAAAAGTATGGCGAAATGCATACTAAGAATACACACATTTTTGAACAGAACATACATATGATATTCTTTTTTAGCCATTTACATCTTAGATGACATTTTTCTAACTAATGAAAAGTGTGCAGCTTGCAAAGAACAGCAAGGCACATAAATGGTGGGTTTATAAAATCACAAAAGAAAGAAATGCCAAATGGAAAAACACTGACTTAAAATGATGCTCCCTTAGATTCAATTGGATTTTTTTTGTCTCTCTATATTAGATAAAGCTGCAATCTATAGGGACGGAGGAGTTGTCCAACAGCTTCTGTGGCTTAATCGCACAGTCAGCTCTTCCTATTACTGCTGTGTTCCTGTCTGAAACATCTTCTACTTTCAGTTAATTATAATTGTCAGCATAATAATGCAGCTCCTTGAAAAGCACCCATCACAAAAAAACTAAATAAAGAAGAAAAAAAATGTTGACCTTGTGACATATTATCAAGTTTTAAAGAATTTTCTTTACAAAGAATTAATAATGTATGAATCAAAAAATAGTTTTTAGATCAAAGTGATCACTAGATTTATGTCTCAGCTCCAAGATCTACTTTACTTTGGCAACATTAGGCACCATGATGCAAGAGCAACCCACAGCAAATGGCTTTCTTCTACTCTGATGTAAAATATGTTTGTTATTTTCATTTTTTTTTCATTTCTGTTAATAAATCATATACTTAATGACTATCTGTCGCTGCTGGCAAAATAGTGGCGAAAAGCAAACCATTTGTTTAACCAGCCATATAACAATGCTGGTCCAGGCATGCAGCTGCAATCTCACTGCAGAGTAATTAAATGCAAGATAATTAAGTTGTTGCTTAAAAAGTCATCTGCATGACTTAATATTAAGAAAAAAAAAACAGTCATGAAAAATCAATGTGACTAATCTATGACTTAAGTAAAAAAAAAATCTAAATATCTCTTTATGGCACATAAGGAGATGCAGGTTGCTCCCGCTGTCGACATATGAGAGCAGAGGGAGTTCTGGTGTTATAGTGAAGGCAGCTGTTATCAGTCTTCACCCTTTGCTTCATAGTCCCAATTTGTGCTGATTACATAAAGTCTTGGTCCTCAATGTTCCAACCTTGGTTTTCTATTTTTCATCTACTGTATATAGTCAATGCAATCTAAAGTGAAGCTGCTCATTTAGGACATGTGGAATTTTATTCAGGTTTCAGAGCTCTAAGACACCATACCTACCTCCAGCAGAAGTATTGCTCAAATGTAATCCAATAACCTGATAATATGTCAGGTTATTGGATTGTATCAGTGATTCTGAATGAAGAGCTGTCTGACTTTAACCTTTTTTATTCTTTGTCTTAGGTAATTATTATGGTATATTTATTTACTGAATTCGGATTAAACTTATGGCTGTGTAAAAAAATAAACAACCTTCAACAAATCTAACATGATTCTGCTCTAACACTGGATGACAATTGACTTTACACTCATGATATGAAAGTAGCACATTATACACAAAAATGACTCACATTGAATCAACACACATAGTTAATAAATATGGCTTAAACGTTTTCCAAAATGAGTCCAATTTCTTACAGTTTGACTTACATAACAGCTGTTTTTTTTTTTTTTTACAAATATCACCACATATAACATGTAAAACAGACCATATAACTTAAACAAACTGAACTACCTTTTATTAACTAACTCCTACAGTCAACGATTTGTACAAATAGTTTTTGTTCAGGTTGTGTGGATTAAAATTCTGTGGAGTTCACTATGGATCACTATGGAGTAGTGTGTGGGCAACCGCACAATGACAGGCAGGCTTTTATTATGAGGAAAGCTTAGGCCTTCCAAATAAGATTAAAACCAAAACTCAAAAGTACATTATTGTCAACAGATTTGTAAACAAAAATTTCCAACATGGCTATTTATTTCAGTTTATGTGTAAAATGATCTATGTGGTTTTTAAATAATATAGTTCCTGTAAATAAAATTTTATATAGTGTAAGAAAGCAATTTTGACTTACCCACTACTCAAATGGTATGCCAACTGTTTAAACTTAAGATGTTATATTTGAGTGAGATCACCTTATATACCTGAGGAATTTTGAATTAGATGCTCTTTTTATAGAAAAATCCTTTAATATTGTCTTGGTATGAATGAAGGCATTCTACTTTTTCTGACAGCATGGGGATTCAGGCTTTACAAGGCCTATAAATTATTCAGACCTGACATATAAAGCGTTTTCCAGTAGACCTAACTGCTTCAGTAAACAATTTGTCATGTGCTTTTACAAATCATTAACCTTCCTTTTGTCTATCAAGTACTGACAGGATAATAAACTAGTGTGAGAATGTGATACATCACATTGATTTCCCATCACATGTCTTGTATGCAGTATGCATGTGCTACACATGAATAGCTTGTATATTTACTGTCAGTCTAGAAACATATTTTTTGGCTGCCGCTTTTGATGAAGCTGTCCTAGCCATAAGTCACTAAGTAATTTCTCATTGCCTTTCTGTCAAGAGAATACACATTCTCAGTAGAAACACATTAGGAGAGATTTATAGAATTCATGCCACATGCAACTTTTACATGTGTTGTATTGCTATTTTTTAAATCAAAATAATTGCCTTGATATCTATAAAGATTCAACAGATTAGAGTAACACTCTAATGGTCATGTCATAGCAGGTTTGGCTTTAATCCTAATTAAAACATCCTCTTTCTGTATCACCTTTTTATCATATCTTTAAATAATCAGGGTTTATCCAAATTTGTAAGGAAGTACTATTGACCGCTTAGTTCAGATTCTAGACTCTAGAATTTTTGTTTAGAAATGTTGTTATCAGTCTTATCTGTTTGACAGACATCTGATTGGGAATACCCTCAGACTCAGACTTAGAATCTTAGCTAGTGGGCTTAGAATACAATAAATCTATATTTTCAGGATATACTGAATGCACATAGACGTGTTTAAGAGCATCTTGAGCCACATTCCCTGAGTGTTATTCACTTTTTTTGACACTTTTGTAATATTAGTAATTCAGTTTTCCTGTCTTCAATGTTAAAAACACCAGACGGGTGAAGTGATGAAAGCAACAGAAATTTGTTTTTTTTCATCCTTGTCGTTCTTTATTAAATCAGATTGTGACATCCATAAATGTACTTTTTTTGATGAAAGTGGAAAAGTTTTTTTTTTTTTTTCCACATAAGGTTTTAGTGCCTGTAGTTTCCCTAAATTCGGACTGACATATTTGAATGAGATGATATTCCATAATATCTGCATGTAGCTGTTAAATATGAATTTTCAACCAAATAGTGTCATTTTCTATTCAGGTCAGATTCTATATTCAGTTTTTAAATTGGTCTGTAAAAGCACAGACCATTTATTTTTTTTCCACAAACCACAGCAAATTCTGAGCAATACCATTAAACAGGTGATTCATTTATTGTTTTATCTTACCCCCCCATTATATTCTGTTTTTTTGTGAAAGACTGCAGGGCATGGGGACAATTTTACCACATAAATAATATTATTTGTCGCCGTACCACTGCAATTATGTGCCCTAATATCACAACTTTGGTTTAAGATGTTGAAAATGTACCAGCAGGGTTTGTAAAAACTTTACATTCCTGACTGACCTAAGATCTGCACCAATATCTGGAAATCTTGACTCAGAGAAATCTTTCAGAGTAAGATTTTTTTTTCACTACCATCAGGAGAGAGGTGAAAAAGATCTAGAGTGCTAAAGAACTTAGCCATCAATTTTGTTTATGAGTTCAGGGGGAAATAATCGGCTAATAGTGCAGATATAAGAAGTAGACCTAATTAAAAAGTGATGGACGATTTTAAATCAAACTGCTGAGTGATAAGAGACAGCAGCCCCTGTTATTTTGATGCTGATCTCACATTAAATTCTGGATACAGCACTGTGTTTTTGCTGTTATTTTGTTTCACAATTAATAAATCAAAAACATAAGTAAACTTTGGAGTTCAAAGTATTTTGGTTGGCTGCTGCTTTCTGTCGACCCACCCATAGCTCAAGCTTTTGTTTCATAAGATATATTGAGACAAGGCCATACTTGCCGTTAATGGAAAATGCTGCTTGGTAAGCTATAGTACTAATAAGAGATTTGAACAAGTTTTGGTAGAACAAGCACCATGCTGCTACACCTGATACACACTTTTTGCAAGCCTTTAAACACCAGCTCTTCTGCCTTACATGTTTGTATTATACTTTATGTTTATTGACAACACAGCATATGTATTTCTGCCCGATAATAGCATTTGTTTCTTGTATTGGTATCAACCAATATGATCAAGTGTTTTGTAAAAGAGCATTAAGCAGTCATGCCTTGAAAACATGTAGAGAAGTAAAGAAGTGTCAAGGAGTGAGGAAAACTAACCACACTACAGAGAAGGATAAAGACATGTTAGAAATTTGCTTTTTTAAAGTGATTGAAAGACGGTAAGTAATTTATGCCACTCTATCAAGGGGGGAAGATTGTGATAACATCAGATAACATCACCTCATCTGCAGCCATCAAATGTTGCAAAAGCCTGTTGATACTGTAACCTTTTCATTCAGGTCATGTGTGTGGAGGCAGGGACACAACTAAACAAGGACATTGGGCCTTTAAACTCTGGTTTAAAAGTCCAGGATCAGTTAAAGCATCTGACTCTGCATTAAGAAAAACACAATGCACATTGTGAATTTTTAATCAGCTTTACATAGTTTTGATAACTGACACACATATTTTATTTTGCTGTATAAAATGGGGTTTTTCTGACCTAGAGATCCCTGAATAACAGAGTCAAAGTCCCCTAACTAGATGGTGATTTATCAAATAAAATGAGATTACTGAACACAGGATTTAAATATTCTCACTCAGATGTAACACTACAGCATTGTTCCGTTGTATCTGATAACTCTGATCAGATTCAGTGTCCAGTCATGAACTTAAATCCAAAATGAATATTATTTGAAATAAAACACACCTTTTCTTTATTAGACAGCTCTATTTAAAGAAAAAACAATAACTAAAAACTCCATAACAGAACTTCATAAAGATCATGTTTCGGTGCTTTAGTGCTTATATCTCATCAAACCATGGGATAGAGGTTATTCTTAGTTTTTTTTTTTTGCACTATTAGATATTTTTAAACTGCAGATTTTTTGTAATCATCGTGCATTACAGTCATGGTCAGGAACTTCTTGCCAGGTATTTTTTATAGACTGAAGTTTTAATGTTTTAAAATATAGCAGATGTTAGCGCATTGAACATTCTTGCATATTTTTATTGCTTTCAAATGGGTAAATTGTCCTGATGTGGCATCTGTTTATGGTCCCTCTCCAACTAATGTCCCCGGTCGCATGCAACCAGAACAGCTAACTGAGGCCTCAGATGCTTCATGTGTTATCAGTGCGCTAGCAGAAGGAGGTGAGGATTATCCCAGCACATCATTTTCTCCAGGTTAAGCCCTTTTCTAACCCCCCTTTTGCACAATTTAAACTCACTACTGCTGGCTAGGTACAACCACCCTGCTGTTTCAGAGATGCTCTTGCCACTGTCCTTTAGGCCTATTATTGCTGCTGCAACCATTTGTTAAACATGCAAAGCACTGTCAAGGTGAATTGTTCACTCACCATCTAAGTCATCAGAACAATTTGCATGTGTAAACGCTGTGAAATTATAAACATAACTTCTGTTATATGTGAGTGCTTATAATCTTTTAGCTAATGGTTGCACAGCTATTAGAGTAACGTCCTTCGGTAGAGTTTATTACTGTTGCAAACTTGCCCCAGTGCCTTGCATCATTCAAATTGGACAATATGAGTGCTTTGTTCAGCATTTGCTGTAAAAATCTAAAATGAAGCCTAAAGTTGTTTTGCAGCAAGTGAAATTGTAAAGATTTCTCTTCAGGCATCGATCCAGCAAACTAATAGACACCTTCTATTTTGTTTTCTTGTAAGCAATGTGATTAAAATACTCCAGTTTAGAAATGACTATAGGTAATGCATAAGGGCACCACCTTATTTGGACACGGATAAAAATAATTAAAAACAGAATTAAAACAGAATTAAATTATACAAATAGTGTTTATTTTGTAGAAAACTACATATTAGGATAAACGTTGTCATTTTGACCTCACTAGAATTCGTTCTCGCCCGACTAATTAGATGAGTGTATTTGCATTTCATAACCTTGGAACATTGGCTGGATTTGAAATGGCTGATGTTTTCAGTTTGTTTAGTTTAAGAGTTATTTTTTATCCTCCTTTATTTTATAGTACTTTTGCACTAGTAAGTTGGAAGACATTAATTTCAACATAAAAATAATCTTATGATTTTTACAATAATTTCAATTATTATGTTATGCTTTGTAGCTTTTTTGCTTTGGATTCTGCTGAATGATATAAAGAACATAAATTTGTTTTTTCATGGTAAAATTTTAAGGATATTTACACTGGGTTATTATGACTCCTAGATAATTATTTAACAACAGTGGCTCTGCCATACAATAAAAAAAACATTTGCGCTGCTCTACAATGTCAGCATCCCCAGCAAGGGCCTATAATGTGCAAAGGTGTTTTTCTTAGATAAGTAATGAATACAGTGGGTCAAGTACAGAATATGAATTGAAATGAAGCACTTGCCTGACAGCATCTCAGTTCCTCTTTATAGTACCAGAGACTGTTTGTGTGATGACTTTCTCTGGCATGACTCTGCTTATGAGACAAAATAAAGATAAGTACTCTCCTGTAACCTTCCCTGTTACACTATTTTCTATCATAGCTTACAAAAATACGCATTATTATGGGGTGTCAGGACATTTCATATATTACACAAGTTATGGGTAAAAATAATCAAAGTAGTTTAACACTATTATTAATATAAAGAGGCTTGTAGGATGATCTAGGAACCTGCAGTGTCTTTTGATTCTCATTATACATTTTGACCTACAGCAGCACACAGTATTTTTCTGAAGTTATTTATAGTTAGTCATTTATTTGAACAGTGGGTAAACAAGAAATACATAAGAACTCAAATAGAACAAAAAATAACACAAAATGGAAATGAAACCAATGAAAACTCAAAAAGAAAACTTGAACAGAACCAAAACCATGATCATATGGATCCCCTGGCTAACCAAAATTCTGGGAGACAGAAAAAAAAAAAAAAGAAACCACAAAAAAGGACGAAACAAAGGTTGAGATGGAGAGGAGGGCAAGGTGACCTACTTCCCACCAAGAAAAATTATTTAAAAAGACATAAAAAAAAACAACCTTGTCCTATGTCTACATTTGGTTGGAAAGTGAAAGGTCAAAAGCCGTAATTTTCAGATTGCTGAAAACACGGTTTTCAAGTTCTTTTTAACATCTAATATTTCACTAAAGTGGGACAAAATCAGACGCTGCCCAATAACTGTTTCTGGACTAAATTAGACTGTGATCGACTGTCCAGATTTAGCCTAAAAACCAATGTCTAAATGATGTTGTGTGTACAATATTCAACAAAAAAAGCTCTTTCTGGAGCAAATAAAAAATATTAAAACTACTTAAAGAAAGACCAAGTTTTTTTTTTCTTAGTTGTGAAGCAGTTTGAGCGGTCCTTAACCACAGCTCAGAGGTAGCAGCGACTATTAGCAGTGGCTAGTTCGCTATGTAAAGCAGTGCAGCTCTTGACCACGGTTTTAAGATTGGCTAAAAGCTTGCTCCCAAAAAAAAAATAAAATAAAATAAAAGGAAGAAGTGGCCCATGTGCTTCTGTCTCTCTTCACAAAGCTTCTACAGTCGTCTTCAGGAGGAGCACTACTGTGGCCTGGCTCTTGGCATGTTGCAGTGCAAAGGGACAATGTGGGATGCACTCTTTCCTTTTTAAAGCTGCAAACCTCAGCTCCCCCCTTGTTGCTGTGGTTTGCAGCTTTAAAGGAGAAGGAGTCGGCTGCTACAATTTTTTCACCTGGGGTTCTTGGCATTGAGTCAGACAGCATTTCTGACTCTCTTTTCATCTGTATTTATCAGTAGCGCAATAAAAATCTGGTACCTTAATTCCTTTTACTTTCATAAAGGGGGACCTTTGCATCTGAAGTTTTTCAAGGACATCCCTGTTAATCCAACAACAGCTGATTTCTTCAAGTTGCAAATGCATATGACACGATCAACAGCTTTACAGATGATCTGTGCTGCAAGCTCCAGCCTACAAATTTATTTTTCAAAAGATAACAGACAAGAGACTTCGATCATCAAAGTGCAGCACGATGAGGTTCACTGCCACGTTTCTGAACACAATGAAGCTCAACTGATTTAGTACCTGTTCAAAGATTGAATAGTACTTTTTTAGTAGTCTTATTACCTTGGTGGCCTCAGAGCTGCAAGGCATGCAGTTGGGAGCTGTAGTCAAAGTTTGTTTATGACAGTTCTGGCCTTACATCATCCATATCAGATTCAAATAAATACATTTTAAAGAACAGGGACATTTTAAGAACCAGTATAAACTGTTTTTGACCTTCTGTGGCATTTTTTTTTTTCACTGACCTGGTGCTGAATATCAGTAAAGGTGCAACAAGCACGGGCGTTGAAGTACGTCTGCAAAAATAAAGAAGCCCATGTCTCCCCTTGTTGGATCTTGGCTTGGCTCAATATGTTTACATAGTCCATATAAATGTGCAGCCAAGAAATTATTGGGCAAGGCCACTCTCCAGGTTTTCATCCATGGCAGAATAGTATGATAAGCCCTCTCTTCTAATGACTCCTTTTATAGCTGAAAAGCCTCCTTAAGCAGAGTGGAGATGGCTGTAATAGTAGAAAGAAGGGAAAATTCTCAGAAATTGCCATGCACAAATTCCTCTTGCACTGAGATCTTGACTCCAAGTCATGACATTTGTTGACCAGTCTTTTCGGGTCTGCTGAAAGCTGCTCAATATTGGTCTTTTGCATGAAAATATTAGAAGGAAATTGAAGTTTCCATTTCCCCCTTGGTCTCCTTTAAAGCATGCACATCTGACGATATGCTTGAAATACTTAAGTCTGACTTCACTGCCAGTAATTCCCTTTAAATGTTTAATAAGTATTTGGTCAGAGCTGCTGGTAATCTAGTTTGAAAAATAAAATTGCAGGAGGTCCAACTATCTTATCATCTTTCATCAAATGCTTTACCGAAAGTCAATGACAATTACTACTACAATTTTTGTAAAAATGTGGGTTGATTACCGAGCTCGATTTATTTATAGCAGTTAGACTTAACAGGTTTATGACAAACAAGGAGTATATATGGTTGAATTTAGGTCAGGAATCACAGAACAGTGGACAGAGTAAAGTTAACCCACAAACCTACACTAAAGCCTCTTTCCCACTGTAAAAAAACACGTAAACGCATGTTTTCGAACATGGGTCAAACCCGATAACAATCAGCATTTAGCTCCCTTCTCACTTGCAAAAAAAGCTTGGTCTAAAGGGCTGGTTATACTCCCCGCAGCAGTGAGCTTGTCATGGATAATATTGGTTTATACCAAATTTTTAAGCGTGGTCTGCACTATGTTATTCCACGCCACAACGCAAGAGGGAATATCACAAACAATTTTGTCCGACAACGAAGGGACATGAGAGCGAAAAGAGCAGGATCCAGGTGGAAAAGTGGGTCCCAGCGTTCTTGCGCACCTCGCTCTTCTAGCTAGTCCAATTTTGCAAGTTGTTTTCCTCAATTCCGGTCATACAAACAAAACAATCCGGTAAGGTACAAAACAGGGAATAGGCATAGCGTAGAGCGAATGTAGATTTGACCAATCAGAGGCCTCCTGTGTGCAGAACTGTCTGCGGTCATCTACAATTTTGGAGAGGCGCACCAGAGTGTCTGCGGCAGGGGTGGAGGCAAATTTTGAATTCACTGCGACACACGCGCAGACGACCTGGTTTCTGAGTATAAATCAGCCTTTACCCCTCGCTGCCAAGATTTGTGGCCTCTGCCCCCCCTGCAGCTGCGTGTCTGTTGACACCATAACGCTGTGTTAGCACTGATGATGTCACCAGTGCAAATACTTAGGACAGAAACATAATGTAAGGAGAAATGTAAGGAAGCCAGAGCTTAGTAAGTGTGCTTTATAGTTTTGCTCTGTGCTCTATTCCTCTGAATGTCTCTCATCTGCGCCATGTTTGTAGAGTGTAAGCAGAATTGTTTCGGGTTGTTAGATCAAACACGACTGTGTGTTGGCAAACGGTGTGTTGACATCCGTTTGTTACACTCAATGCTATCATGTCAATTAGCGAGATGAACCGGATCTGATCACAGCACAGCATCTGATCACAGCCGAGGCGCTTTTAACGCAAGTCGCTTGGCGAGGCGTTTGACCCGGGTAGACACGTGTCAGCTGTTCCCACTAACACTAAAAGCCAATTGTTCGCTGGTTTAAACTTGTGGGAAAGTGGTACTATTTCACTAGCTAAAACTACAAGGCAAAAAAGAAAAATAGGCTATTGGACGATAGAAGTGATATTTATGCGAAAAGATAACTTTAACCATTAAGTTTTGATTGACAACCCCCGAAAAGAGTGTGAACCCACTTGAACTTTTCTTTTTCTCTTGAGCGCCAATTCTGCAGCAAGCCCCAAAAAAAGCTGCACCGTGTTCAGTGTGAGCCTCACTTTAAATTGCATTCTGCTGTCATAGCAAAATGCACATCCTGTCCCACTAACTAAACCTAGTTAGCACTTTTGAAGAAAGTATTTCTCATGTATAGTCAATACAATTTGTTTTGTAATTGAGTAGCCGAAATAATTATTTGTATGGCCTTAACAAACAAATACCAGAATTCTTTTGAAAAAAAAGATTGTAAACCCCTTGCTTCATGCAGTGAATGAAAAAAAGTAGAATTCTAAAATTCTAAAATCTAGTCTCAAGTCAGCAAAGTACAAGACACAATTAAGACTTTAATGTCTATAAACAAAGATCTACAAAGTACATAAAATCATCATCATACGAGCTTAATCAATTTGTAAATTATTATAACAAATAGCTTACTCAGTAGTAAGAATTTGTGTTTAACATAATTTTACACTAATACTTAAGCCCATCTGATGGATATAAGATAAAGAACTGTTTTCTTTTTTATTTGTGGGAACTGAATGGGTCTGCCTTAGACCTTGCAGAGGAAATCTGTGTTGATGTAAACCAGTAACAAATATGTAACTTTTAGGAACATTCTTTTTATTCATTCTGCCCTTATCTTAATTTTTCTTTTAACAAAATGCAGTGTGCTTATCAGCTTAAAATTGTTTTATGACAAAATAAAACATTGTCAAGAGGATGGGAGAACTGAAGTAGCACAATGGTGATGCTGCTTCTGACAATGACAGTGGATATGGTTTTCTCACATAAAAGCTGTTAGTTTTCAGTCAAAGTAAGGTAAGTATATTATTGGATGTTCTTTTTGTGTTAGCCAAGGGGTGCAAAAGCATTGCAAATATATAAAGGTGCAACAAAGAAAATATTACACTAGCAAACAAATAATACAATTAAAGTATAAAATCTTTAAAACAGAACAAATAAATAAAATATTTAGGTAAGTAAATGAAGAAGAGTTATAAAATTATATATATCTTTTTTTTTATGCTAATACCAAGAGCACATACATCACATAGGCTACAGCAAACTCCCCACCTTATTTTGACCCAACATTTTTTCTTAAGCTTAGGTCCTTCATGTCCTAAATCTGCTCTTTACCTTAGGTCCTCCCGGTTTGCAGCAAGCTCCTGCATATCTTCTTTAAATCTGTGGAATGTGATCTCTTCTGCAATCATCTGTTGGGATAGGAGTATCAGTGCAAATGACTATAAGAAGCTTAACAAGCAATTGAAAGCCAGTTCTGTTTTGGAAACTTCCTTATAATGAATAATTCTTTATAAAATGAACAGCACTAACCACCCCGAGCATTCTCTGTTGTGAAACAACAGAGTATCTTCAGTCAGAGGATTCTCAGAGCTGCAGCTAGACATACCTCTACAGGAGGTCCTTCCTGCCAAAGTAAAACTTGTTTTACTTTGGGTTTAGCTGTAATTCACCTTTTGGATTAATAAATAGTTTTTGAACTGAATTAGTCTATATTGAATATTTTTATCAATTTAATGTGTGATGCATTCATTCTTACTATGCCAGTAATGTGTTTAGTCAATTGGATGGTGTTTCACTTCCCATGAGGAATACAACTTACATTGATTTTAAAATCTTTATTATAATATTATCAATATTTAAAATATTTATTAATTACATAGAAATTATTTATGCTCTTTTGAGATTTAGTGAATTTATACATGGACATTTGCACCATACTTTTGATATGTTTGCTTTAGAGCTCTGTTTTTAGATTTCTGTTTTTCCTCTAGTGTAGAAAATAGCTGATGTTCTAAAATAAACGCTGCAGCTGTGTAAAATGCCGTTGATTAGTTTCTCAGTCCTAAACAGCTTTTGAAGCTTAGCAGGACTTCAGCATTATAAGCTGATTTCACATGTAAAAAGCTGAGGGTGAAGAGTAAATACTTTTACTCTGCAAAAACTTCAGCATATAATCCAACAAAGCCCATATTACGTAATTACAAGAGATGCTCAAATTGCTAAATTGAGACTTCACGTTTGTATAGATCAAGCTTTTCAGTTTCCTGGTTAACAGAGATCAGAAACTTTTGAGGTTATACTGATTCTGATCATTTCTTTAAAATCCTTTTCCAAGTAGAGTAAATCTTGTTCCCTTCACAGAGAACTCGAGTAGCCGCTCATCGGCTTTCATTATTATCTGTGAAGCTGTAGCAAAAGGCTTCTTTGACAAACTCTTCACCAAGTCCTCCACAGCTGTCATTAAAGCACTAACTTCTGCTTGAGGCTTTAATCCTCCTATCACACAGGACCTGGATTTCCCCAATAGCACAGCTCACTAACCTGGCAGTAAGTGCCTCAGGACGTGTTGACTGGCCCCAGTGCACCTCATAAAAGGGCAGTACATTTCCAAGCCCATGAGATTAAATGCTGTTCTATTGCTCAATATGTGTTGCTGTTGTGCTTTGTCAATATTTTTTGCTTTTTATGGAACTTACCTTATACTGAAGCATGGAAATATGTTAGTTTGGCACCTTAAGTCACCTTGAGGCTGCTTTGATTTATTTTCTACAATAATTTCAGATATTTTCTGAGGATACCCTTGATGAATGATTGATGATTTTTATTGGTTTTGCTTTCCCATTGAGTTTGGAGTGTGAAACACTGGATCATGGAAGGCTGAAAATAATGGAATACAGGAATCTCTCTCAGGCTTTAAATAATCAGCCACTGCGATTGGCAATAAATTTCATTTGCAACACACAGACTTGTTCAGCCACAAGCAATCAGTGTCTTTGGTTAAAAAATAAACTTCCATAGTTTACACAGCTCATATAATAAGAGCTTTGAGGATTATTGCTGTAGACACTGTCACAGGACAGGACAAGTCCAGATTGTCATACAATTGTCTAGGTTGACCTTTCCACCATCTAAGGAGTTGTACAGGTCTAGGTTCACACAAAACCTCCAAAGACTGCACAACACCTGTCATCTCAAGGCACTTTACAATTTAACCAGATCACACAGTCAAATTGATTCAAGATTTCTATGTATAAAAACCTGGTTGTTTCATTGACTCGAAGGCATCCCCTCACACTAAGCATGGTTGTAGCGACAGTGGAAAGGAAAACCTCCCTTTTACCAGGAAGAAACCTCCAGCAGAACCAGACTCAGTGTGAGCGGCCATCTGCCGAGGCCGACTGGGGTTCAAGGAGACAGAAGCAGACATAAAGCAAGAGGCAGAGATACAAACGGCAACTGTAAACCAGCTCCACAGGCGGCCCCATCCAGGAAACACACAGCCAGGCAGACAAGCTCTGAGTCAGCTCCCATGTCAGAGGATGTTCTAGCCATTCACAGTCAGAGAAACAGGACTACACTGAAAAACAGGCCAATCTCGAACATCTACAAACAAAGGTGTTGATGGCAGCAACACAGCTGATATTTCTCTCCAGGATGGCATCACAGCCAAACAGGAACAAACCAGATGAAGCTACTATGAGAAAAAGCAGAGAGAGAATAGCGTTAGGGATTGAACTAACTAATTCTGCAGTGTGGGAGAATAGAGATGTAACTCGAAGCTAGAACTCAATATAAACAGCATATATATGTAAATAGCAATATTTCTAGGAAAAGCATGATTGTGTAGATTGACCCTAGACTGGTTTTGGCAACCAAATACTTTTTTGGCCACCCCTCAGTGCACATTGGTCCCTGCTTGTCCACCCCTATGAAAATGATTTGGCTATGCCACTGCTTAAATTTAGTGAATATCTTATAAACTACATTTTTCTGTTGTTATTCACGGTGTTAATGCAACCCTCACAAATACATGGACTAAAAAGGAAAAAACAGTTACAGTGCTCTGTGATTGAATGGATGGTGTATGATGCTTGTGCAAATCAGCTGAGCACACCTTTTTAAACTGAAGCAGCTTCATATGCCAACAATGTAAATGGGTGCAAACAATAAAATCTTTAATCGTCCTCACTTGCAGCACAGCTTGCTGTCATTTACACCATCTAAAAATGGCAAATAGTAGCATAGTTAAAAGTTGTTGCATAAATAGACATATTACATGTATTTCTATCAATAAGCAAGGCCCTAACTTTCTATAGTGTTTTCTGTGGATGATGAACTTACTGTTCATAGGTAACAAGTGTGCTTAGTAAACAATCTGAGTTCTCTATCAGTACCAGTTCTCTTAAATAAACTGTGTGAGAACTCCAACTTCTACCTCTAAATTCTTCTGTAATTCAGGCTAATGAAGTGCATTATTGCACATCATCACCAGGAATTATTGGCCACCACGGTAAACTGCAGCTAAATTTGATGCAGTTTGATAGAAATATTCTGGGTAAGTTTATTAATAAGCCCATTACTAGCATTAAACACCTCTTCTTTGCTGAATGGCATTCCAGCATATGATGGTACAAGGCTTGTTAGACTTTAGATAAAGACAATTTTAGCCAACATCTTTACATGATCTTTAATTCCTAATATTACATTTCATGTCAATATGTGAATATATCTGAGATACTTAACGTATCTCCCGTCTGAATAGTTATACCGGCTGACGTATCTTTATTATACAATTATGTCACCCATGATAGCAATGTGTTTGAGTGTTTTCCTAAAATGTTTTTAGAAGAAATCCTTTTCTTTATTCAAATGTTGTGAAATACATAGCCAAGACCTAATCAACTGAACTTTTTAAGTTGTTTAAAAGTCTGGTCAACAAAGATAACAGGAAAAAAAAGCTTATGTTCTTTTCATAATTTCTGACAATTAAAAATAATATTGTAATCTTAACTACACCCAAACTGAACAACTTTGTGTGATACATGCACAACATAAGCTTAAAGTGCATGTAAATGTCTAATTTCAACAGTAATTCGCCACAAACATCTTGTGATGATTGTTGGAATCAGTGGGGAGTTGTACATTCCAAATGCTTCACTGCAGGACTAAACATGCCTCCTCTAAAGTCACAAAGACTTTCAGCTCCTTTTTAGCATACTGTAAATGCAAACTGTGTGTAGTGCAGCAAATAATAAAATAAATAAAATTTGTGACAGGATAGATGGCATTGCAAATTGAAATCTGCAACAAATGTATTGCTCAGACAACAACAGATGTCTTAAATGAAAGTTTCTAGGTAAGATGCATTCTGAGTACTTTTATTACTTTTTGTGCAGATTACTTTCTGTTATGTTACATATTCTGTATCTGTTTAGTGTAACTGCTGTAGGGGAGCTTCCGTTTGCCTGTCTTTTGTCTTATTGCACACTGTAAGACAAGGATTGTTCTTCTATGAAGTCAATGGGATCTTTGGTCAAAATTACACATGCAAAAAAAAATGCCTCAGGCATAGAGTGTCTGGTAAAATGTGCTTTGCTCAGCTGCATTGTCAAATTTGTAGATTCACATTGGTGCAATGCGACTTAACCTCCAGCCACTGTTTTATGCCCTTTCCACATAGAACTGCATCTAAAATTAGCTTTAAAGGCTTAGACATTTAAATATATTAAAATTATCTCTCCAGGCTCTCAGTAAAATATTTTGATTTCTTGGAGAATGTATTCAGTTAAACACATTAGGCAGAACTGTGTGCCCACTTTGTAATGTAATATTTGTTCATTGTTTAAAGACTCTTTTGTGCATAATTGCTGCATTCACAACACGCTTTCTTCTAATATCTGCAGCGTTATCATTGCTGAGACGATAGGGGGTACATATCATCATTTCAAACCTCATTTAACACCACACATACCCTTTCTGGAGCTTAAATTGCTCACAGTGGAGCAGCGGACAGACTCAAGACATTCATTAGCTTAATGAAAACAGGCCACTCTTCTTCTACCGCCCAGTGAGATTATTCCTGCTGTAACTGCAGCGGCCATCTGCTCTTTAGCTCCCTGCCAGCCACAGGATAGTCCTGTCACAGCAGCACCAGTGAAGGAAGACATCAGCAGAAGTGCCTTAATCACTGAGATCAGAAGACAAGCAAGGACAGCAAGAATGCTTCCCGTTGCCTTTTTTTCCTGTATTTTTTTTTTTTTTTTTCATTTTTATTGGCTTTATCTATGCACCCCTGGCTTTTACCTATCAGAGTTGCATTACTCACTCAAGATGTTAATGATGTTCATGAAAGAAGCTGAGTGTGCAGTTATTGAAGTTGACTTGAAGCAGCCACACACAGCTGGCAGTGAGTTATTAGCTGTTCATGCACAGCAGGATATGATGCATTCTGCGAAGGTTAATTTCATTTAGGGGTTAGCCAGAGTGAGCTGCAGAGAGAACGACTGACCACCTGTTCAGCTCTGAAGATGAACTTTTATTATATTATATCAGGCAACTAACTTTTGAAAGTCAGAAATGTTTTTCATATCATAACACTGTAACTTTGTTTCCTCTGGCCTAAAAGTTTATCTAAATCTAAAACGTTGAGATTGTTTTATAAATTTACCTCTTAAATTAATCACAGCTCATCCTACCAATAACCCAGAGTGATGGCTTGCAAAATCATTCATACTACTTGAACTTATTTTGAAACAATTCAACCAAAAACCTTTGATAGAATAGAATAGGATAGACTTAAACTTTATTGTCATTACACTGTCACAAATACAAAGCAAAGGGGTGTAGTTTCCATCTATCCAGAAGTGCTAAACAGGATAGAAATATTTATTTACATGTGCACAGAGATTATGTATGTGTTGACTATAAATGTATACATAAACAGAGAGTAATTGTAACAGGCTATAAAATAAAAACATATTAAAAACTATATATAGATTATACATGAAAGTTAGGATATGGATTATATATATATGTTTTAGTGATGGTATACTGTAATAAAGGGTAAATAATGAAAGATAATAGCAGATAAAAGATTTACAGATTATATACAGCTTTAGATGGAAAGTGCGTTTAAGTGGTGTTAGCTCTATGGATGTGTGTGTGTGAGGACAGTCCATATGTTATTATTATGTTGACCATCTCAACTGTAGACCGTCTCAAGGATATAGATAATTGTGAAGTGATACAAAATTAACATTCTTAATGTGATTCTGTCTGAATTATCAAATGACTTTTTTCAAATATCAGCATCCTGTTATCTATCCAATTTCTTATTGTTCTGCTTTAGGGTAATTGTCCTGCTGGAATATTATCACTTTGGCCAAGTGTTAAATCTTTTCCTTTTACAGCAGTTCCCTTCTACACGAAATCGAACTATTTCATACATAAGATTTTAAAGACAAACTATATTTCAGCTTTTTTCTGATAAGAAATGAGAAAAATATATATTCTTTTCACTACAAACACTTTACAAAGAAACCAAACTGTATAATTTTGCTCTTATCTAACCAGAATAAAGAACTTTTTTTTTTTTTTTTCTCGCCGGTCCTTTATAAAACTCTAGATCATGAGAAGCATGGCTAATAGTTGTGTAGATAGATTTCCACCAGAGCTGTGTATTGCTGCAGCTCTTCCAGAGTTATCCTTCTCTAGGCTGCTTCTCTGATTAATAATGTACTGTAGTAGAGAAGGTTTATGTCCAGACAGGTTTCCAGTTGTGCCATTCATTTTAAGACGGTAGATCACACAAGTCTGTGTTCTTCAGACACCGGGATCTTGTTTTATGTCAAAACTCAAATTTCCCAACAACATAATGCCTTTTATTCACTAATGTTTTTATCCATTACCTTAGGAAAACAATAAACTGTATACTGTGATTAATTAACTCAAAGATTGATTCCATTTTTGAAACAGCTCACATCTAGTGGGAGCAATTGGTAGCTATGGTTTTATTTAAGGGTAGCCGAGTAATTAGACTAAATTAGAGCTGGGTTTATTTGGCCAAAACTTATACCACAATATATTTTTTAATTTCTATATTAATATTTAAATGAGAAACAGAAAGACAGACAAATATGCCCACAACTGATGCCTGCACAAACTTATAACAATGTTTTTTGCTAACTACATAAAACCCAGAAAGTCAGTCATGGACAAATGCTGTATTCATAGACTGCCTATTTCAGTAGATAACCCTGTTATCTACTTCTCAGCTTTCATTTTTAAAGAATTCGAAAACCATGTATCTTTTTCTTTTTACTTATAGGTTTTGTGCTCTTTTGTGTTGATCTGTCACAAAATATCAAGGTTTGTGGTTGTAGAAAACCAGAAATTGGAAAATGTTCCAAATTATATGAATACTTTTGCAATAGTTTTACATGAACCTGAGCTGGTGCATAGTATGAAGGCAAATGATAGACAGCGCCTGGAGGCTTGAATCTAACGGTTTGTCATCTGGATAGTATAACTTAATTTCCCACTGGGATGGGAACTCATTATTTCTGACTTTATCTCAGTGCTGACCTCTGGAGTTGTTTCGAGAACGTTATTGGTTTGAGTCCATGTGCCCTCTTTTTTTATTCAAGCAATACAACATGGATGGTGAATGCTGATACAAAACATCACCAGCAAGGGCATAGTCCAGTTGAGGGATGCACACATATGTCATCCTGGAGTGCAGATGAGAATCACACTCACCTTTGATGCACGCTGCAAAGACCAAAAGGATATTGATTTATTACAGGTTACATTACAGCCTTTTTCTCTCACAGCGACTGGAATGTGAGATTTTATTGATACAAGATGACTAATGGCCAGCAAATGTCTTTTATGGTTAACCCTTTTACTGGAAAGATCAAATTTGCATTACATCCAACACTCATTTAGTGACATTCCTCTTTAAATCACTTAGCTTTTTCTAACATTTGGGCTCTGCCAATGTATTGAAAGAATCAGTGAGCTGCTTGTTTCTTAATGTTTTTCTTCTCTCCTACTGTATGTCTCAGTTTAACTTTGTAGGGAAGCTGCTTGGACCGCGGGGGAATTCTATGAAAAGATTACAAGAGGAGACAGGAGTGAAGATGTCCATCCTTGGCAAAGGGTCTATGAGGGATAAAGAGAAGGTAAGACACATATTGATTTGTGCTGAAATGTACTTTTTGGCTGCCCTTGTAATTTTTACAGGAACTAAAGCACCATGGAATATTTAACTGTGAAACATGGCTAACACTATAAATGGGCTAGAATTACTATCAGGTGAATATAACCTAAACAAATATTTAAAAGCACTGCGTGACAATTTGATTTATTAAACAAAAACCTAAACTGGCCCTTTAAATAACAATTAGCCCTGAAACCTAACAGTTGATTTAGGGCAGTCTATGCTCAGAGCGTTGGGGAAAAAAAAAGACAAATAAATAAAACAATTTTAATTAAAACATATTTAATAAGAAGAAGAGCAGATACTGTTCTTCAAATATATATATATATATACACCTAAACAAACTTAAGCGTGCTTGTTTATTTGTGGGTGTGTGTGTATGCATCTTTTATATATGATTATGAATGGTGTTGTATGTGCTTGTAGCATATTTTTGTTTATTATTTACAGATGTAGGGGGCTCCTATTTGAAATATTTCGGCTTAAGTCCATCCATTTTGACAGTCACTGTTGATACTAAGATGGCTTCCAGTGACAAATAATCATTTATATTAACTGTTCCATTAGAAAACAGCCTGGCAGTTTAAAAGCGCTAAAGCAGACAGGCTGGGTTACCAATCGTAGGGAATAAATTGAAACCTTGGAAAGCTTCCTGGTGTTACTTTCTGAACAGTTTTTAGTACACGGTGCAGGTAGGTAAGTTTTAACCTTAGTGCCCCTAAAGCCGCCAGGTTCAAGTGTTTGTGGCCCTTGGACTGTATGTGAAGGATCCAGCTGAATCCCTGCTCAAGAAGATCAGAGTTCATGGAAGCAAGTAGAAGCAGCCAGTATTTCTTTTCAGTGATCAATATAAATGCCTGGCATATTTGGCCAACATGCAGCCTTTGTAAAGGTTCCTGCTCTACCCTCCTGCTTCATCTCCTTCCTTATCATTTCCTCCTCATCACCCCCTTCCTACTCTTCTGTCTCTTCCACCTCACTCCTAATTCTTTGTCTCGTCCCTCTGCATTAACTCCATCACCACAACTGATAGCCTCCTTAGCTACTTAAACAGTATCAATAAACATCACAAATTGCAGCGACTGAAGTTATGACACAAAAACAATAAAAAAAAAAAAAACATAAAGAAAGCGCTGAAGACACAAGTGTAGAATAGGATACAATATAAAATCCCTTTATTGTCCCACAATGGGGAGATTGTGGTGAGTGAATACTGAGTGAATTACTTTTTTGTACTTTTCTTGAGCTGGAGAAAAAAGCTAATAATGTAGAAATAGAATGGCAGAACAGGGGCTGTAATTTTTTTTTTCAAATAGTATGTTATCTTTTTAACTTTGAACACAGATTCTTCAAAAATGTGTCTTTTGCAATAAAAAACCTTTTCTTTTTCCTGGTGGATTTTATTTATTTTAATTTATTAAATATACTGATTATACAGGTATGGCGTAACATTACTGATAGTGATGAAAGGGCAATCTAGGCAATGTTATAAAGCTGGGCTGCTGTTTTCCCTTTTCTGTTTGAGTCACACACTGACCTTAATACTTGAAAGAAGGTTGGCTCAATCCTGCACAAACCTTCTACAATACTGATCTCTTTGTGGAGACATTGCAGCATACGAGGTATCCATTGAGGAACATATGTGAATAATATGTTTAAGCATGTGCAAGTGTTTAAATTCATGTGTCTCGTGGTCGGCGTGTGAGGGTTGCCCACTGGCTGCGTGAGAGATAATGATTACCACAGACACAGAGCCTGTGGCTGTAGCTGTAGGCTGTGGTGAGCAGTAGCTAAACTCCATCACATTTTGAACAACCTATAAACAGAGAATACCGTCCCCTAATCTCTCCAATTTTGCGTCTGATGGATGACATGTAGACCATATAGCATGGTGCTTGTAAACAACAGTTTGTTGCGCAACCTTGCACCCTTTAAATAAACAAGAGAATGCAAGTTTGTCATCGCCAACCAGGAGGCGTCTTGTGACATTATTGGATGGTAGAATTGATCAGTTTTGTTCTCCATTTGCGCTAGAATATATTACCATTGTTTACTGTGCCCGGGTAAAAAAAAAAAAAAAGGCTGGGATCTGTTGTTTTTCACAAAATCAAAATGCTAAATAAATCAAAACATATTCTAGGGAAAGACTAGAGCAGGGGAGGGCAGTGACAGGAGTTGGGGGGGGATCCCAACAGTATAATGTAAAAAAAGAAAAACTTGTAATTACTTGATTTCCAAGGGTATTCCTGAATTTCAATAGATGGGGCGTACCTTCTGAGCCATTTAAGCTAAGTTCATGTTGTCAAATAGGTGCTATTTAATGATTTACTTTATTCTACAGATAACCAAATAATCACATTTATTTTTTTCTAAGAAGCCAGATAACAAAAATCAACATATGGAAATTGGTTTTGTATGAACTCAGGTCATCTTTTTCTGGTATTATGTTTGATTATCTAATACTTATGTATAGTAAGTTATATTGCACTGTTAATGTCACATTTTTGTAATTATCCCAAAAGAATCATTGCATAGGTAAATAAAATATATATGTATGTTTCTCTTTACAAATCTAAAAGGGAAACGACATCCATTTTCCCTCCCTCTCATCTTGTTTCGTTGCATTTTCAGTAATTGTTAATCAGGAATCCAAAGCAATGAATCTCTCTGACAGAGCCATTTATCCAGCTGACTTGTGGTCCCCTGGGATCAAACCAGGCGTGAGGACAGACTGCCTTTGAGTCTGTTACTCGTGCTTATAACAGCTCTTAGAGTGCTCCTATTCAGTTACGGTGCTATTATTTCCGTGCATTTGATTCTGACATATTGACATGAAAAGAAAACATGCAGCCTATGCATCTCTTCAGTGCAACTGGAGCTCTTTGTTTCATTACAACAAGAACACATAGCTGTGAAAATTCTACAGGGGCTTTAAGAATTGCTTTAAAGTACATATAATTAATGGTTTCACTAAGACATGAGGACTTCTTCAACATGATAATCCTTGCCTGGTTTATCAGATGAACATGTGACTACCGACAGCTTAATGGAGCTTTGTGCTTTATAATAATACATAAATGCAGCATTCTTTCAGCATTCTTGTATTCTTTAGTGGAAATGAAAAAAAGAAAATATACAAAACAATAGACATCTCAATACAGCAAAACTGTGGGACAAAAAAAAAGAGCTGGTAAAGATCAGAAAGAGAACTGAGGTAACTGCATAGCCTGCTGGTTTTTCACAAACCAATAGTAACAAAATATATATCATACATTTTTTCTATTTTTTGGATGTGGCAGTTGCATGTGTGTAGTGAGTTGATAATGATCAAATAAAATCTATAATTCTCATTTTGGATAAGAAACTGCAGTCTGTGCACATTAAATGGCGACACATGAAGCTTTTTTGTTCTATTAAATGTTTTTCTGTATTCATAAAAAGCAGAAAACCCTAAAACAACCTATGTCTCTTCTGACATATTTTGAAATATGAGTATTTCCTGTCTATATAATTTCCTATAAAATTAATGCAAATAGAAAAATAAAACATGAGTCGTGAAATGATAATCAAAAATGCTATTTATGGTGAGAATAATTCTGAAATTGACATATATTTCCTTGAACCAGACTGCGGCATTTCGGCTGCTGTTTTGAATGTCCTCAGCTTGTAGACCTTGTTCTGTTGAGTTTAGTTCAGATCTATGAAATAACTGATGGTTTAATAGTCACATTTTTGTATTATGACTTATATTATATTTATACTTTGCTGTAAATATTAGAATCAATTGTATATATGGTAAGAGAAGATTCCTCAATCTCGCAGTTTCACGTGTTCAGGCTTTACATAATTGAAATTCACTTTTAAGCATCCTGCTCAGACTTTCATCCATCCTCCGGTCTCAGCTATAGCAACAAGTCATTGTTATGATCTGATTGAAAAAAAGCTGTAAATCACATGTTTTTTTGTTGTTTGTTTTTTCCTAGTAGCAGCTCGGATAACCTTCGGACTTACAAAAAATGGCAATACCATAAAGCCTAGAAGTGTTATTTGTGCTGTTCCATAGAAATGATGAAGTAGTAAAATCAGTTATTGGGGGGAAGAAAAATCAATATGTTTTTGGCTGCATTGTTTGCAGTCATGGCTGCTTGTCAAGCAAGGACATAAGCTTGGAGTCATTCTGCCCCTTGTCTTTGTTAGGAGTCAGGAAGTATGTTTGGGTATACAACCAGGATACAAACAGGATACCTCTCCTTTTTTTAGGTTTTCAAATCATTCTCCTTCTGCAGGAGTTCTTTGGACAAACTCATAACCCACTGCCGGGGCTATGTATCCATTTGTGCCTCACAAGTCCTTGAGATGTTCTAAGAGGTTCAGAAAAAATAACAATCAATATCAAAAAATAAAAAGAGCAATCACCTACCATCACAAAATATATTAACTGAACTTTGAAAGACCAGGATTTATCATAAAAACAACATAAATCAATCAAATCTTTTTATGATTGTCTTGTCTTTAGATATTTCTTTTAAAATTATCTAACTAGCATGAAAGCCACTATTATTTTTTTCAGTTATAAAGTGTTTGGAAGTATATCATATGGCTTCTTATGTTAGTTATAAATTAGCATTCACCTTTTTAACCTTGATTAATTTATCCATTTTAGATATTGCACACTTATATCAACGATAACAAGTGTGGAAGAGGCACAGGCTTTATTGATGGAGAGTAATGTTCAGTTATAGACTCCTGCAGACAAAGCTGCATGCTGTTCTGATTTAGGTGTTTTCTGCTTGTGGTATTGATTTTGTCTGCTATCTGAACAGATCTGAAGGAGATGCAACTGACATCCAGAGGTCATGGATAAAAGCCATGCTGCCATTTGGGGCAGCTGGCCACTTGACAGAGTCCAACATTTACAGCTAAAGTCTAATTATGTATCACACATATGGCTGTTTTTCCTGCAGCCAGTTTCAGTTCTCCAGAACAGTGCATGAATGCAGGAATATCCCCACATTTCGATTTTTTTTTTTATTTTATTTTAACTCAGAACAACTTGTGTTTCATATAATCAATATAACCTTAATAAAAAATATTTTAATTTCCATTTGGGAGATCAATTAAGTATTTTTGAATTAAATTTTTATATATCAGCTATTATCATACAAAAAAAAAAAAAACATAACATATAGATGTTTTCCCCAAGGCAAATCAAATAGTGAAGGTTAGAGTAAATCACACTGGTTGAATTTCCTTAAGGTCACATATGCCCTAAAGCCTCTGCAGAAAACAATTATTCAAACTCACTGAAGACTCAAGTATATTACAGGAATAATAATTACTCTCTAATGTATGGTGTTGCTTGCTTTGCTCTTAAACAACTAGCAAATTGTTAAAACAGCTTACAGAGACAGTGTAGAAAACACTGAGGATACTGTACATCAAAGCTCTGATCTGATTCTTAGTGATCTGAGAGACATATCACAACTGCTAAAATCCTGGAGTGCTTTTAATTAAAAATGACCTTTCCCAAAGGGCAAAAACAGTTCTGTTCCAAACAGAGTTTAAATCCACTATTAGGCTGAGGGGAAAGAACTACCGAGTGACACAATCCCTTCTCTTCTGAAACCACTTGTCCTTAAGTAAATAACCTAACCTTTCCAGTAAGTGTTGATGTGTAAAACTTACATACTCTCACTGTCTTGTGAATTTTTTATTATTCATTTTACTAAAGTGGTACGGACACAACTTGTAATTACAATATACAGTTTATGTAGACCTGATGTGGATGTTATTCAGACTTAAGGTTAGTCTGCCATTGGTTTTGGTGTTTGCTTGTGCTCACTCAGTTTGTGCCAGTTTCAATTCTCTAGCTGTTAATTTGAGGATTTGACTTGAAGTTTAAAGATTTGTAGGCAGTCTTCCATCTGTAGCGTTTCAACAACCTCATGTAATGCACTACCACCACAAGTAGAAAATCTAACCATCAGTATAATGTTGGGGCCACTGTGGCGTCGGGTTTGCCCTGCAACTGGAGGGTTATTGGTTCAAGCCCCGGCTCTTGGCTTCGGCCTTGTTGTGTCCTTGGGCTAGACACTTCACCCGCAATGTCTATTGATGGTGGTCAGAGGGACTGGTGGCATCTGTATACGGCAGCCTTGCTTCTGTTAGTAAGCCCCAGAGCAGCTGTGTCTACAATGTAGCTTGTCAACATCAGTGTGTGAGTGAATGGGTGAATATCTGAATGTAATGTAAATAGTCTCCTGACGTTGTATAAGTACAGGCCATTTACCATAATACCACCACCATGGCTGATAGCTGCAACAAAGTAAGCGTTTTCTTGCTATAGTAGGCAAATAGCTCTTATTCTACTTTTCCATATGAGTAGATTGGAACAAAACAGAAATTTATATCTATATTTTTATAAAATTTCCATCAGTATGGACTGTGACATTGATTGCTAAGGTGTCTCCAGCAATTGATCAACTTTCACTGAAACAGCTATAAAGCCTAAAATCAACAACACATAGTCCATGAGGCGTTTTTAATGCCAGGGTTTGTAATGTAGCCATTGGCATGATAATGCTGAAAATAGCTTCTCCCCAAGCAGTTGATTGGATTTGGATTTCAGGCCGATGCAGGATTTTTGTTCTCTTGGCGAAGACTGGCCTAAAGAAGTTTTATTAGCAAAAATGCCACTACATTGTATCAATTTAACTCATCATCTACCCAAAACAATACTCTACAAAATACAATGTAAAGTCCTAGTGGTTTTCCGGACATTATTTTACATCTTGTGAGTTCTGAAAACCTACCACAGATCAAGAAAAACTGAAATGTATCCACATTTCAATTACCAAGTTACTCAGTGAAAAGTAAAAATGTTTGCTGAGTGAAACAATCTAATGAACAGATGTCTTTAGAATAGGAGAAAAAAAAAATTTTTGTTCGATTTTTGTTTGAAGAGCTGGCCACAGAAAATATTGCACATTTACGTATATTAAAACAGTATCCCTGATAACAACAATCTTGCAATTTAGTAACCTACTTTATTAAAGGATATTTTTAAAGCAAGATAATGCAAGCTCTGTATCCAATATTATGTGTTAATAGTTTGTATATAAGGAAATTAAAAAAGCTAACTGTATGGTTATGTCAAATAAGGTGTTATAAAATGGCTGAAAATTTGATTTTTGTTCAAAAGTCTAAATTCCTTTGTTGACAACTTTTTTTTATTTTTACAGGAAGAAGAGTTACGAAAAAGCGGGGAGGCAAAATATGCCCACCTGAGTAATGAATTACACGTTTTAATTGAAGTCTTCGCTCCACCGGGAGAGGCCTATTCTCGCATGAGTCATGCCCTGGAGGAAATTAAAAAATTTCTTGTTCCAGTAAGTTTATGACTTTACCTGGGTCTCCCTTTTTTATTTATCTTGCTGTGGAAGAGCAGTAGTAACTGCTGCTGACATGACTGTTTCTCTATCAAGCATATACATGTTTGGTGTGCTCAGAATATGCAAGGTTCTGTTTATATCCAAAGCTATGAGTTTATCTCCGCTCCCTAACATTTACATGGTTTGGCCTTTGTTACAAGAAATAATTGATGTATTCTTCAATTAAAATGCAGTATGAAAGAACTTGCAAGACTCCTGCAACTAGGAGCCTGAAGAACTTTGCTGTAATTAGTGTGCACATTGTGTACTCTTGCTGAGTCTAAGCTGTAAATATTAATCAAGCTTTGCAAGTGTGACAAGCCTAATAGAGGAGTTGTGCTGGATGAGTCTACTTTATGGGGTCCACACTTCTGGCTGTACTGAGCTAGCGCTCTGTATGCACACTGGGCCAGCAGGATGATGATGACGATGATGATGATGCTGCAACTGCAGCTAAAACAAATACAAATTACTTAACACTGAGTGCCAAAAAAACAATTAGTAAAGGATTATATCCTCTTTCCAAATAGGTAAGGATGCTGTCTTGCAGGATTTTAATGGAATGCATGGATTTGTAAACCATTTACAATTCTAATTAATTAAGAAAATGCTAAAAGAACAGTAGAAGTTAAAAGTTATTTAAGCATTATTTGAGCATGCAAAGCTGTTAGAAGTTCACTCTCTCACTCAAATGTCTCAGATTCCAACATTTAAAAACTTTTTAGTTATTTTATTTCTAAATTGTCATCATTTTTCTAAGACAGTTTTGTATGTGCAGATGTTCTTATTTTTCCTGTGTTTTAGGGAAAATATCTCAAAAGAAATTTTTTTATTTAAGTCAAATTACAGCAAAATGCTCAGCTAAAGCTTAAAGTTGAATTGAAGATGAATGTTTTTTTGTTTGTTTTTCAAAGCAAAAAAAAAAAATCTAATTCATTAGTGTTTTTCTTATCAGAATATTTCTGTTGGAACTATCAAGGAGAATTGGAAGTTAACTTTGAGGAAGCTTTGACTTAGTTTTCTTTCTGCTGTGCAGCCTTGTGCACTGAGAATATCTAGAATCCATGGTTATTGAATGCAAATAGACTTTGGCTTTTGCATATTGTTTCTAATCAGCTGTTAATCCTTCTGTGAAAAATGCATTGAGCGGCACCTGGTCGTGTTTAATATTTGCTAAGAAACTCCAGGAAGATGCTATAGTGATGTTTGCTGGGGTATGGGGGGCCTAGACCATTTACATATGTTTCTTTTGCAATGAGGTTTCAAAGGTCTATGTTTTATCCCTTTATAGGTCAATTGGGGCTAAACCGTCTAATATTAATTTGTGTGGATTAGGGAAAGATATTTTGTTAAAAAAATTGACTGATGTCAGCCATTTTTGTATTTGTTGTTTATTACTTGGGGTGTTACCAATGTATGGAGTAAATTCCATGTGAACAGGACTGTCAAAATTACAAACACAGTCAATAGAATTCCATATAGTTGTAGAATTGGATTTCACAATATTTCTGCTACTATCGCAAAATCAAGACATTGGAAATATCAGTTTCGATCATTTTTTTTTATTAGTGTATTAATTTCTGATTGAATCAATCTTAAAGAATCAATCATCAATGGAATTGATGATTGGAAGTTTTATATGTCTGAATGTGACAAAAACTTTATAACATTCCTCTCTCAAAGCTGCATTAACTTTAATGTTTAAAATTTTGAATTTTACTTTAGTTGCCCATTTAATTCCTGCTATGTTTTGCACTATTATACCGTCATTCACTTCTGTTTGTACAATAAGAAAGTTACTTTTATTTATTTATTTTTTTTGAATAAAATGCAAATGCTTTTTCATATCAGTCTGAGAATAATAAAAAGAATCCTGCTGGCACAGCGTCTGCTTAGGATTTATTGCAGTAGTGTGGAAAAAGATGAAATGTTATTCCTTTAGAAATTGCAGCTACGTTATTTAATATTGGAATACAAGCAGCATGGATGCTAAAAAAAATAAATATTTACATTCCCAAGATAAACAACTTGAATCCTTTGTGAAACTCTACCACCACAAATAATGATGCAGCATTACAGGAAAATGACCAGTTAGTAGAAATTTCTAGAAACTGACTACCGGATAACACAGTGTAGCTATAAATGATAAAAGGCCTCATCTTGGCTTATATATATATGCTTCTTTTATATTGGCTGTTTTCCTTATATCTTGTATTATTAAGGCAAGTTGTCAAATCTGCAGTTAAATCTGAGCTGTCTATGTTACAAGTACTACCTTTGTGTTCAGACTAAAGCTAAAAATGAAGACAATTTGTCTTTTGTGTTATGGAACTTGTTTGTTGCCTCAGGAATATAGGATTCGCAAGAGAAATACAGGCACACAGCAGGCAAAATGACACAACAGGCACCTGTCAGTATCTATAGCGACAGATGTTTCCTGCCTCCGGTGAAGAATGTAATCACTGTCCTGCTGTTTTCTTTTCTTATTGACATTTTATTCATTAAAAGCTGTACTGTAACAGCCAAGCTGTTATAGTGAGAGTGATTATATGAAAAGCACTTGTTCATGAAGATGCCTTTGGAACACAGAGCTACAAAATAAAGCTTGTTAGCTGAGCACACACTACAGAAATAAAGGCTGGATTACCCCTACCTGATAGTACCACAGCCTTTGCTGCAGCAAGACATATTGCAAATATATATATATTAGTATGGATGAATTTTGGATTTCAGAACTGGGAGGGACACAAGTATTTTTTTAATATAACTAACTTCAGCATGTTTTACCATCCAATCACAGAGCTATTCAGTGGTGCATCATCATTCAGTTTCAGCTGTGATTTTCCGCTTGGTCCAAGTGCTCGACGATTGTCTTGTGTACTATAGCATAACATGTTTTTGAACAGTAAAACTTTCAGGGGGACCGAAACAGATGTTTGAAAAAGTGCAGGGGACATGTCCCCCGCTTCCGCCTCCAAAATTACATCAATGAATGTTAGGGCATTTGTATTCTTGTTGTCGTGCCTTAAATTTGCTGCCGTCACACCCAGTTTGAAGGGTCACTGCTCAGAGTGTTGCGATTGCCACAGGGAGTGCTGCTGCCTTCACTTTCCACATTTTCTCTACCTCCTGGTATTTCTCAAACTTCTCTGGTTTATTTTTCCTGATAGTACTTTCACTCAGTATTGCTACAACATTGCAGCCTTCTTCCTTTACTTGTCCATCACTACTGTGTCCAGATGGATAGCCATCATCAGTTTTTCTGTCTATCAGGAAGTCTCTCGGGATCTTACCTTGGCCATTCTTAACCACCAGTGGGGGATCCCATGGTGACCTTTGGACTTCAGGGGCCAACTTGGCACAGATGATCCTGTATACTATGCTGGACACTTTGTTATTGGTGTTTCATGCCGTACTATACCTGCTAGCATCTTGCACCCTGCTGTGATGTGCTGGATTGTCAAAGGGCTTCTCCGCATAGCTTGCACCTGAGCCTCTATCAATCTTTTATTTAGAGCTTTTTCCTGTTTTGTCATGGTCGGTTCCTCTTGGCTCTCTCAGTCCAGCTTTGTACAGCCACTGGTAGGACTTTGTTATATCAGCCACTTCTCCTATCATCCAGTGGCTCCTCTTGTATCTTCTAGTTCCTTTCTAGTGTCGTTTATCCATTACCAGCAGGTTCATTTGTGCTGTTAGGCACTTATGGAGTGCAGTTAGCTTCTATAGCCAGAAGGTTTGAATAATGCCATATCCCAGTGCTGTCCAGCTCTTCATATATTAGACTCTCTCTTGGATATCTGCCCCTGTAATGGTTGCTGAAACCTATTCAGGAAGGTTGCTGTGGTCTGCTCTTATATCCACCAGCCACTGAGCATTGGTATTATGTTGCAGCCTTCTCTCATATGCTCTTCCAGTATTGTTCCACCTGCCCACTGAGAGTGCACCTTGGATGGTTGAGTGACAGAAACATCATGTTTAATTCCCCTCATTTTTCTTGCACAATTTAACGTACTTTATTTATTTAAAAAAAAAAAAAGGAACTGAAAGCTTTGCTCTATGTCTCTGGCATACATCTTCAAGCAGTTCGCCAAAACTGTGAGTCCTTGCTTTGCAGTTTCTAAGGCATCAGGTATGGATAGCTTATTGTACTTTTTAGGCATGCTGAAGTACAATATCAGCTGCACCAGAACTCAATGTACCAGTTTTTCTAACACCTGCCATTGTGTGCCTTGATAATAACAATTTGGTTTATTGAGCATTAACAGTTTGTTTTTAAAATAGAGTTTACACTTTTTTTTTTTTAATTTGTGAAATTATTTCTAAAAATGTTAGGCAGATGTCTTAAGATTTTTCACCAAAACAATAGATTTTTCAAAAACAATATTTTCACAGAACAACTAGCATGGTGCTGTATAAAAGTTAATGAATACAATCGTATATAAATAACTGATGTATAAAATTTTATTGGTCCAAAATGTTAAATATTTCTAGTTATGCAACCACTGTCAGCACTAAACAATCTTGCACAACCAACTGGCTGGGAGGAGTTAAACCCATTGCTATCTCTTTTAACAAAAGTTGAACATTTCACTTTTAAGGACAACTTGTCTAGTTTATAAAAAGCTTTTTTTTTTGCAGTTGTTGCAGTTTTTAACCTTTTTTTTCTCTAACAAATTTACTTTTACAATCTGTGTGATGTAAGCAGTTGCAGTCATTGAGATTTCAAATGTATCACCTTGTGACAGCATGTCATATATGTAGATATATAATCATATGCAATAAAGCAGAATACACAGATTAAGCTTGTATGGCACAGTAAAAGTATCTTTTCAAACCTCCAACTGTTCTTAAGTACATATTTTTGCATTTAATTTTTTTCTCTTGTTTATTGGTTTGATATCCTAAATGTCAGGTTTTCACTAGCTGTAGGCAGAAAAGTATCATGATTAACATAAATCAATGTTTAAATGAATAATTCTGTGTGGATTAGTCATATTTTTGTTCGCTTTAGGTGTGTTGCCAGAATGATTACACTTTTCAAAAATTATTCTAAATTACTGAATTTTTACAGGAGGGGAGCATATTTACTCTTGTTTTTTCTTTCAGAAAAACAAGGTCATCAAAATTCAGGTTTGTAGACAACACTAGAAAATACCTCAATTATTTTTTCCGTTCTCTTCTGAGAGTGAGATGTACTTAGTAAGGACAAGTGAACCTGCACTTAAGTCCCTGCTCTGCTTTAATCTCAGCCAAAGTATCAAATTAAAGATTGAAAAAATTCCCTGAGGAGCTTTCAACTACAATATATATGTAATTTCTTTAATCCAAAATTTTGTTCTGGACCGACTTCTTAATCAAGCCATATTAGGTATTATAATGTTTGTATGAGAAAGAGTGCAGTTATTCTGTTTTCAATTTGAATCTAAAAAAAAAAAAAAAAATCAGAAAACAGAATTGTGTTTATTTGTTATTGTAATTGTGATAAAAAATAAATAGAAAACTCCAAAATGATTCAATGAGCTGCTGTCATAAGTTTGGAATTGAGTACCCAATATTCAAGCAGACAGATCAAAACAAGTGTTAATTAAACCAAGAACATTTGACTGCTCATCAGCTGGGGCGGATACACTGGATAATCTGTAGAAATAGAAATTCAGGTTGGTGACTTTGAATCTAAGACGGGCCGCAACTATAAGCAAAAGTCACTAACCTGGTTCTGAGTTCAGTCCGATCCCGAAGGAAAGAGTAGAATCCAAAATGGAGGTGTATCCAAAGCTTGCAATGAGAGTCGCCCACCGAGTTCCAAGTGATGAGCTGAGTAGAACAGCAGTATCCATGGGGGGAAATCCAAAGCCAAAGTCAAAAGCCAAAGAAACAGGTTACCAGACCAGAAGATCAGAGAGCCAAGGAGGTACCAGAGGAGAATCCAAGCCGAGGTCAGAAGATAGTTCCAGGTTCGGTAAGCCGGCAGAATCCAGGAACCAGATCAAAACAAATCAGACGAGCAGAGCAGAAAAAGAGGCTAAGCAAAACTCGAAAGTTCCAAAAACAGAAATAGGTCAGGATCAGAAAATCAGGATGGTATAGAATCGCTAGAGTTACTCTCACACACACAACTCAAATAATCTGGCGCTGATGGCAGGCAAACAGGCAGCATATATAACAGCAGGGACCAGGTGGACAAGATGAAAGATAATGAACAACTGGGCAAATTGGACAGGTGAATGGAATAAGCAATTAAGCCAGCCATCAGCACCAAGGTTATGACAGCTGCATTAGTTCCTCTGTACATAATGAGGCAAAAATGTTTTATATAAAATTTATGAAGGGATTATCCAAAAACAGCATTGGATTCAAATGTCATTAAATATTTTTACATATATTAATATCTTAAATATTTAACTTGCACATTTCTTGCCTGTATTTGGCTATTTATGAGGAAACAGTATTTTCAAATTCCTCAACACAAGTCATGTAGGTTTTCCAGATTCATTCTGACCTATTTTATTGCTGTACATTTTGTGAGGTCTTGGGAGTTAGATAGACATGTTAAAATATCTACTGTTCCACCCCATTTCTGAGGATATTTTCTGTATTTTCAGCTCGAATAAATAACTAAAAGATTTTGCAAAACCAAAAAAGCTGTTTTTGTTAGCTCCTTCATTAATTGCTTTCCTTTATTGACGCCCATTATAAATTTGTTTAAAACAACAAGAAATTTAACCAAATGTCACATTATTCATTTGTAATGAAATAAGTATTATTTAGTGTTGCATATTTTATCCTGTTCTTCAAGTGTAAGTGATTAAAAAATATATGCTAAATGCAATGAAAAGTATTCAACCTTTTTTATTTTTTGCATCGTCCATAGGAGCAACAAATATCAAAGGCTCGGTAATAAGAAACAAAGGATATTGACATTCTACTAAATTGATTTAGTATTTCTGTAAATGTTAAGCTTATATGGCTGAGCTTAAAGACAAGGCAGTACAAAATCTACAGTAACGGTTCCCTGTATCACCACACTTCCTCCATTGACCTGATAAAGTCTAACTTTAGCCTCCAGAAGGGCACAGAGACTGTCCAAGGTCATGCATGGTCAGAATTAATCAAAGAGAGCAAACAGTCAGCCCCGAGAAGCCTCCCCATTTGAGTTTATCTCTGTGCACTCATACTAACACCTCTGTCAACAGTCAGTTTTGACAAGCTCTTGCACCTTTGTTGTCCTTGGGATAATCTGTCAGCTTCTCTATTAAGAGCTCTGCCAGTCTCTTTCAAACCCGCCGGTCGACAATGAGCCCTCAGTGGCTCATTAATAAAAAGAGCACATGTGAACCTTGATAAAGGTATTGAAACTCTACCACACTTATTTTTCAGTTTGTCAATGACATAAGGATTTGAAAGATATAGGTTTGTTCATAATCTTTAAACTGTTAAGGTTACCCGTCTATTTAACTTTTTGACATCCCATTTGGAATTTGTGAGGTATATCAGGGGGGAACTGCGTTTTGCTGTACATATATGGGAAATTGCTGTTTTAGACTTCAAAGGTTGAGGTTGAGTTTAGGTTGGGTGCAGGACTAGGTATTTACGCATTATGGATACTCAGTCAAGTTTGTGTATGTGTGTGTCAAAAACATTAGAAAAAAGAAAAGAGGCAGTGCAAAAAAACTCTTGGATTCTAGATTTTAGATTGTTTTGTATTATTACTAGAATATATTAATAAAAGGATCTTTATCAGTGTCCCACTTAATTTCCTTTGCTTCCTTTTTCTACAGTCATGTTACAATCATAATCACCGTTTGAATTAAGCTTTAGATTTCATCATTTTATTGCAATGAGCACACTGCTAGGGTATTATAACTGTTGATTTAGCAGTTTTAGCATCTTTGTACAATTTAAAATAACATATCTCGCGAATTAATGACAGATTTTTCATTTTTCAGCTCTTGAGAGCTAGATAAATTGCCTTGGTGGGCCAGATTGGGCCTGCAGGTCTTGATATTGACACTTGCAAATAAATTAGTCTGTAGATCTGCAAAGTTGGTAGAGATATACCTATAGATAGTCATGTAATTGAGCAAGAGTTGGTTCTACAAAGCAATGATTCTGGAGATGAGCTAAAAACATACTCATGCTGCATTTTTAAAATTTTTTAATTGTGAAACCAAGTTGAAAACATTATACGTTTGTTTTTTTTCAAACCTAAAATATATCATATGATGGTCTATCATAAAAATGTCTATAATCTGTGATAAGGTTTGATTCTCTAATACAAGGAAATGTGATAGTCTATGAGTTAACATTAAGATCTAAAGAGAAGTGCCATCTCTCTGTAATTTAGTCACAGGTTGGAGTCAGAGTTAAAAAAATATGCACATTCAGGGGAAGAAGGGAGTCAGTCCAGTGGCTGGAAGTTGGAGGGATTCTGTTGGGAGTTGCAGGAAAGTGGGCTGTCATCCGGCTGGTGTTTGACTGGGAAAGGCAATTTTGAATGGCTGCAATAACAAATAACTTTATTATGCCTGCATAAAACTTTTCAATTTAGTAAAACCGTTGATAGAATTTTTATTTCATTTTTTTTTCTGCACTCACTTAAACCCCAGCCCCTCTGGAGAATTGAAATTATACTTAATGTCTTTTTCAAGATCATTAACCACCTCTTACACTTTGTGTACCAAATAAACAAAAGATATCATGGCTCGTCAACTATTTAATGCCTAACAGCAGTGTGTTTTTCTTTTGTGTGTCAAGATCATTTTCACTTGCTGCTAATATAACTGTAAATTGCAACGGTCAGGTGTTCCTTTTCTTTGTACGAAATACATGATCCGTTTTGTTTTCACAGGACTACAATGATGAGATTAGGCAAGAGCAGCTGAGAGAGTTATCCCTGCTGAACGGATCTGATGAGTCGAGCAGAGGGAGGAGCACACAAGGGAGGACCCTAAGGACAACAACCACAGCATCCACAATGTAAGGCTGGACTTAGATTTTAACCTGATTAAATCTGTAAATAAATCTAATGAATCACATGATCTCTAATAAGTTCCATTGTGTTTTTAAATTAGGATTCGAAAATATTCTCTTTTGAATATTTGACCTGTATTCAAAATCTAGATTCCTTTAATTGCATTACATTACACACCCACCATGTCCATTATAGTAATCAGAAGCTATTGTTACTTCAAGCCAAAGTGTATCTTGCTTCATTAGCTATGTTTGCCTTTTTTACATTAAACATGGAGCCAGAAATCTACCAGCTGTTTTGAACTTCAAAGATGTAAAATTTTCTGCTCATTCTGTTTTACTATTCTATGCTACTTTTCATTTTATCACAAATTCTTAATATTTTAACTCTTTTAAACAACGTCTGCAGCCTAGATGGTAAACTTCTGTGTAAAACTGGCATGCAGTGAGAAGGGTTTGATTCTGGACTTCAGTGTTTCTACATTAGTTTTTGAGGTTATAGCATTAAAACATATCCAGAAATGTTTAGTAGACTTTACCTAATGTATTTCAATGTTCTATAGCAATTAAAAGTAGATCTACTTTATGAATACAATTAGAGTATATTTACTTAAACAAATTGTTAACTTTGCTTTTTTTGGACAAATTCTGTAGGCTGTTGTTCTTTACAATGTATGTTAAAAATATATTTTTATCCTTTTTTAAATGATCAGGCAGAATATCTTAATCGCCATTACAGAAATTAAGTCTCCTTGTACAGTCATAGGATAAATGACTAGACCATCCTTGTTTTCAAAAACAATGGTAATGGTAATAACTAACTCCTATGTGTATCGTGTGACTGAAATAGACAGAAAAGAAAATGCTGAATGCCTGTGGTCTCTGAGGTTAGGGTGGTCTCTGAGTAGTCTGACATTCATCGACCATATTCAAGGCCATTGGTCTTAAGGATATTCTTGGGCTCAACAAGATGTTGTAAAATGTATATATATTTCAATAACAAAACATGGAGTTTCCACCTTCATGGTGGATTTTCAGATTAAGTGGTCCTGTAGACTTTTTTTTTTTACACATTTCAATTAAATTTCTTTGGAATCTCCTCCAGGGATTTGTAGTTAGGTATAAAAAAGGCATTTTCTAAAACTTAATCATTCAGTCCTCCCCTCCACATAACCAGGCTCTGGAGATCTAAGCAGCACCAGAAAATAGTTTTTGATTGACTTTGCCATGTATTCAGCTACCTGCATGAAACACCTTTAAAGCAATTTGTCCATAATCCACCTGAGCTGTGGCAGTCCCTCAGGAGAACTAAGGCACAATGTGCCATGACAGCATGGCCTGATTTAAGCAGAAGCTAAATCTAGCATTGCTGTGGCTGCTCCCAATTCACACACATAAAAAAAAAAAAAAAAAAAATCATTGCTGCCACTTCTCTCCATGATTTTCTCCTCATACTGTAACGATAAGCAATTTTTGCAGAGCTCCATGAAAAATATCCTACCAGAAATTGAGCTTTTGAGTATTTATATTTTGGATGCCAGTGTGTTGCTACCTAAAGGAAAATGGCCCTGAGGGAAATTAGCTGTCCCATCCCACCTACTAGAGGATGTTAAAATGTGAATTAACCACGCTGTAACCTTGCAGGTGCTGCGGTGCCTCTGTAGTAGAAGTGCTCTGTCGTAGAAATGCTGGACAGACACATTGTTA
>NW_015150557.1:722984-724851 GCF_000732505.1 Cyprinodon variegatus
GCTCCGTCAGCGCTCCGTCAGCGCTCCGCCCCGCTGCGCTCCAGACCGCCTGCGTAAAGCAAAGCCTACAGCCTCCGCTGTGGCTCCCGTCCGCTCCGCTCTGAGTTCCTTGGAGATGATTAAATTCAAAGCAGCAAAACATGCGGAAATGATCCAGGGTTTCCGCGGATCATTAAAAATAATTACAATTCATAATTAATTTTTTTTCCATTAATTTCATTAATTTTTATGGGATTTCGGTGTAACAATCAACATATACCTAACCGAAAACCGTGACCACGAAACCGTGAACCGAACCGGATTTTGTGAACCGTTCCACCCCTACATAGATTTACATAGTAATTTAATTTACTTAGAATAAATATTGTTAGTACTACCGATGATGTGATTAACAAATCCACAACAATAATTATTGCTTAGATGTTTGTAGTGCCAAAAATTCTTAACAAAGCCTAGAAAGAGGTGTAAAAATATAATAACATTCGTTATTTCAGTAAAGGTACAGATACCTGTGTTAAAAAACAAACAAAAAACAACCCTGGTAAAAATAAAGTACCAATTGAACTTCATGGAGCATATTCACCTTATTGTATATGCTTATACAAAAAATACAGAAAAACAATGTTTATGATAAAATAAGGTAATAAACACCAAGCCTCCATCCTGATAATGTTTACAGTTTTTTTTTTGTCTAAATAGAATACCTGCACCGGCCACAATGAATAAACATAGACAGATGTTTAATAATTTGCAGGCAGTTACGTTGAATTAATGCAGGTATTTAAAAGAGCTTTATCGTTCTGCAATGCTTCGCAGTTATAGTATGTAGTGCCTTGCAGATTACAAGCCACATCTTATGGTCAGCATCTACTACAGCGGTAAAGCAACAGCTCAGCGTGGTTGTGAGTTGTTGTGGCTGATTTGGGAGGCATATATGTTTCAGGAACTGAAGGTTTGGTTGTGGGGAGGTTTATTGTGCAGGCATGGCTACTGCTAGGGGTAGTAGGGGGTCTCTGAGTGTGACTTCTGGTGTCTAAGTTTGTGGTCTTTGGAAGTCTGCACCAACAGACACGGGTTACTAGTGTGGCAGCTGTGTTGCATTGGTTTGCGTCTTGGGTAAGCTCGGGGCCTTGGGTTCCTGGCTGTGTGCTTAAGCAGGATCCCCAGGGAGTGGTGGGCTTAATTCTGGGCTGGTATGCTGCCTAGTTTGTGGAGTAGTGCTTGCTCTGGTGCCTAATATGCTAGGAGGTCTGTCGGCATCTTACATACTACAGGTGCTTTGCCACCCAGGGCAGGCACACTGCCAATAAAAGGGGGAGGGATGGGGGGACGGCTTCTCAACCTGATTGTCCAAGTATTATAGGTTTTAGAAGCTGGCTGAATGCAGGAGTATGCCTAGATTGCCTATGGTGGGGAGGGGGTGTTAGCAGCCTGAGTTCTCATTACTCCGTGTTGGGCTTTTTTCCCTTACCGATCTGGGTTGGGATGCGTCCCTAAAGGAGTAGGCTTCTGCTTTTCTATGGGTCCCTATGGTGTCTTGTACAGTCTCCCTCTCAGAAAATGCTCATGGTTCTTAGGGTCCCCTTTAAAAAGGAGACTTGTGCATCCAAGCTATTACTCTAAGATTTTGGAGTGACCATCCTCTGTCCCTTTGCATTTAGGACTCTGTGTCAACTGCTGACATTGCTTTTTAGGCAAGATTTTAGATGATTGTGCTTTGTTTTTTTGTTGTTGTTCTTTTATCATATCTTTACCTTTTATAAAGCTTCTGTTGTCTTTGTTATGAAGCAGTAGGGCTGGGCGATAATTCAATAACGATATATATCGATTGATAGACGTGTGGCACAATAGAAAAAAAGAGGGTCGA